>NC_059204.1:25602658-25902658 GCF_020615455.1 Coregonus clupeaformis | reverse complement strand
CATTAGTAACACACTACGCCGTCATGGATTAACATCCTGCAGTGCACGCAAGGTCCCCCTGCTCAAGCCAGCGCATGTCCAGGCCCGTCTGAAGTTTGCCAATGACCATCTGGATGATCCAGAGGAGGAATGGGAGAAGGTCATGTGGTCTGACGAGACAAAAATATAGCTTTTTGGTCTAAACTCCACTCGCCGTGTTTGGAGGAAGAAGAAGGATGAGTACAACCCCAAGAACACCATCCGAACCGTGAAGCATGGAGGTGGAAACATCATTCTTTGGGGATGCTTTTCTGCAAAGGGGACAGGACGACTGCACCGTATTGAGGGGAGGATGGATGGGGCCATTTATTGCGAGATCTTGGCCAACAACCTCCTTCCCTCAGTAAGAGCATTGAAGATGGGTCATGGCTGGGTCTTCCAGCATGACAACGACCCGAAACACACAGCCAGGGCAACTAAGGAGTGGCTCCGTAAGAAGCATCTCAAGGTCCTGGAGTGGCCTAGCCAGTCTCCAGACCTGAACCCAAATGAAAATCTTTGGAGGGAGCTGAAAGTCTGTATTGCCCAGCGACAGCCCCGAAACCTGAAGGATCTGGAGAAGGTTTGTATGGAGGAGTGGGCCAAAATCCCTGCTGCAGTGTGTGCAAACCTGGTCAAGACCTACAGGAAATGTATGATCTCTGTAATTGCAAACAAAGGTTTCTGTACCAAATATTAAGTTCTGCTTTTCTGATGTATCAAATATTTCTGTCATGCAATAAAATGCAAATTAATTACTTAAATATCATACAATGTGATTTTCTGGATTTTTGTTTTAGATTCCGTCTCTCACAGTTGAAGTGTACCTATGATAAAAATTACAGACCTCTACATGCTTTGTAAGTAAGAAAACCTGCAAAATCAGCAGTGTATCAAATACTTGTTCTCTCCACTGTAGTTGCTGCCTCTTGCCAATTGAAGGAAAATTATGAAACGCGGATAGACAAGAATGAGAAATCATTTTATAGGTTTGTTTATTTTTTATTGTAATTTTTTGGGGGGGAAAGACTGGCTTCCCTTGGCATCCATGAATACATGCCACTTTGTAGGCTGAATGTCATTACACGTATGGTGTTTGTAATAGATGTCCCTTTCCATTCAAATGGCGGGTGCACAGCCCACTGTACAGATGCTGGATTTATTTTGGAGTAGACAAATGTGCGCAAGTAACCTACTTAACCTACTTTTTGAAGTGATTTGTTTGACAAATCAGATGAAAACATCATGACTGGTTGTGTTCATGACACATTAAAAGCTAAAACAGTTCAATTACATGGCTTTACTATAAAGCCCATAAAAAATGCCCATGCACACAGTGGTTCCTCAATTAAAGGTTTCGAGCTTATGTCGCGACAGTTTATGGTAGATGGTGGCAGATTGTGGTAAATTGCGTCATTCTGGAGAGGAAAAAGGTTGCCCATATTTTCAAGACATGAGCTACTTAATTTATTTTATTTATTACATTTTACATTTACATTTTAGTCATTTAGCAGACGCTCTTATCCAGAGCGACTTACAGTTAGTGCATACATTATTTATTTATTTTTTCATACTGGCCCCCCGTGGGAATCGAACCCACAACCCTGGCGTTGCAAACGCCATGCTCTACCAACTGAGCTACATCCCTGCCGGCCATTCCCTCCCCTACCCTGGACAACGCTGGGCCAATTGTGCGCCGCCCCATGGGTCTCCCGGTCGCGGCCGGCTACGTGCGGCCTACTTTATTTAGGTAATTTAATATATTTGTTTAGGCGTGGCTATTTAGTAGGCTATTTTTCAGCATAAAGCTATATTTGTCAGCATAAAGCTGAGTAACTCAATCATTAGTGGGTTTGGATAAAAATAAATAAGTACCAACATTCTTTCTGATCGTCTTTAATAAAGAAATGTTTTGACCAAGTTAATCTGCTCATGTTGTGTGTGTATGTGTTCAATTATTTGTGACATTGTGGTTACAATGAAGAATGTAAACGAAATAAATCAAATAAATCCTATTCATAATGAATAATCAGATGCATGTTGCAAGCTTGTCATTTTTCCTTTGTTTTGTATTGTATTATTATTATTTTGACAATACAAAACATACACATACAAACGACAACTACATCACACCTGCCAAGACCCACCTGCTCACACCCCCCCATCTCCAGCGCCCGCATCACTCTCTGCCACATGGCCTCAAGCTGCACCATTTTGTTTCTCTCTGTCGCACATGCACTTTCAACATTTGGATAATAAAGCATTGAGTATACGTTTTTTCAAGATGATTGATGAGAAAAGTATTATCCAACCAATGCGGTATCTCACTGCACCCTCATATGCCATGTCTTGAAATATGCAGACAGACGGATTAAATGTTAATTTACATTGTAATACTTCTGACAGCCAACTTTCCACCCATAACTTTTGGACTTTATAACATTCCCAGAAGGCATGGATTATTATAACCTAAAAAATAAATGTAATTTACTGCAGGCCTAAGACCTATGGGTTTAACCTTCTGAATGAATGATTATATTGAAGATAGAAGCTGCCTCTTAATGAGTTCTGAGAGCTGATCCATTACCCAACAAAATAACATCAATTTATTTAACCTAATTGTTTTAATGACTACAGACAGTAGGTTATTATTCCTCTTTTCAGCATTTGGCTAAAAAGAAACCATGCCATGAATTAAAAACAATATATTTTTATTTTCACAATGCAATGCGACAAATTGACAACTCAAATCGCTTTAAAGAGCCTTCTAATATTAGACAACACATAAATATACTAAAACAATAACTTCAAAAACAGTCCATTCATCACTGGATTTCTTTAAATTGCTGTGCAGGAAAAGGATACCCTGGGGGCAGTTACCCCAGGGGGCTAGTTATCCCTTAGCACCCTACTTGTGGATCTTGTTGATTCTCTCTATGCTTCAAGAGGCCTACTGTCCACTTGGTAATTGTATGGTTCGCAGGCTCGCAGCTGGCTTCTCTCTGAAACCTCAAATCTATCTGTAGGTGAACCATACAATTACCAAGTGGACAGTAGGCCTCTTGAAGCATAGAGAGAATCAACAAGATCCACAAGTAGGGTGCTAAGGGATAACTAGCCCCCTGGGGTAACTGCCCCCAGGGTATCCTTTTCCTGCACAGCAATTTAAAGAAATCCAGTGATGAATGGACTGTTTTTGAAGTTATTGTTTTAGTATATTTATTTGTTGTCTAATATTAGAAGGCTCTTTAAAGCGATTTGAGTTGTCAATTTGTCGCATTGCATTGTGAAAATAAAAATATATTGTTTTTAATTCATGGCATGGTTTCTTTTTAGCCAAATGCTGAAAAGAGGAATAATAACCTACTGTCTGTAGTCATTAAAACAATTAGGTTAAATAAATTGATGTTATTTTGTTGGGTAATGGATCAGCTCTCAGAACTCATTAAGAGGCAGCTTCTATCTTCAATATAATCATTCATTCAGAATAGGAAAGCCTTAAGATAAATAATCCACTTGTTTAGCGAAACATTTGTAGATAATTTTTGAGTAAAGTAGTAATATGTTGGATGAGTGTGTTGGTGGAACACTCATCCACTCACCCCCAAACATTGCTTTTTTGTGTCAGCAATTAGACATTGTTCTTGCGGGTTACCGCCTAGTATCCTATTATTTTCTCAATAGCTGGCCTTATGTTATCTGCAGTTTTGAGCTGCACTGTCCCACTCTGTGGTGGATAACACCCACTCTTCGTTTATGTAATGGGCTGTAAGGCACAAGTATCCTGTCAAGTGTAATTGCGCCATTGTATTTTCCCAAGTTCTCTATCAACTCCGGAACCACCCACCTGCTGATTTTTTTGCCCGATGCAGGACTCTAGTGCAAGAGAAGAGAGCCTTGGACAGAAACATTCACACCTCCATTAATTTACAAAAGGATAGTTTAATAGCTGGGTGTGAAAAATCCCAAAATGTGTGCCAGTTTAGACTACGGATAGATGCTGCCCTCAGTCAGAGTTGAGTCCTATCAGCACTATGCTTCTGTTCCTGCTTCTGTTGCCTATTTTTGTGTGTTTGTTTAATATCCTACTACAACCGCAAAATGTCGGATAAAACAATTTCAAAAATCCGGCTGTTTTTAAACTTTGCTATGCTGTAATAAAAGGCTTTACATGACAGACTCTCTGGTATTACTTATAATTTATTTAGTGTTGTTACACTGTTCCAAACGGGCAGAAATATTATATTGCAATCTAACAGCACCTGTATCTCTTGTGCTTTTGACAATGATGACAGACCTTTTTCTGCAACTCGACGCCCTCACCCCTCTCCTTATGCTTGTGTGCACGAACCAACTACGTAGGAGGTCCCGTTTTAAAAAAAATAGAGACTCCCCGAATGTCACGGTATGATTCGCACTATGCTAATACCCTTATATCAATTGCTGACCTTGAATGCAAACACTGTAACAATACTTTTGGAATTAATTTGATGTATTTGAACAGGGAACTGTACCAAATCTTTTAATTCGTTGAACCATCATAATTATATTGAAAAAAATCCACCTTGCATCGATTAAGGTTCAAAATGATATGGCCCCCCTAAACTGGGTCTGTGCCCAACCTTGGCAACACCATTCAAAATGTTCTGGACATGCCACTGTAATTAGTTACGTTACACATTCAATCTTAAAGAAAAAACACTTCAATTTACGTAGCACTTCAGAAGATGAACTTCAGAAGAAGTTCAAAGAGAAACACAGCTGCAGATAGAGTGATGACGGGGACTGTTGAATCAGAGGGGCATAAGAAGTCGCTTTATTATAAGGTGTGGCAGCTGGTTTGAACTTGACTAGGAGAGGCTCGCTCCATAACATAAGTACCCTGTGGACAAGCATTCAGGAAATGATGCTTCATTCATCTGTTTGCTTTTCTCAGGTGCAGGGTTATACTGGAGCAAATGGTTGCTCCCTTATTGCCAAATCACTATCACAAACAAGCATGTGGCTTTTCCTGTACAGGATCATCAAAGAAAGAACGAATGGTTGGGTCAATACACAATGGGCGGATTATGATAGACCTGTCATGTGGACCTGCACTGACATGCTGTTCTCTTTATTTGCCCATAGATGGTGGATTCTCTTAAGGTCCCCAAGTGATCATAAGTAGCCTAAGAGATGATGCCGAATTGTAAACAGTTCTCTACATCCTTAAGATACATTTTATAATATTATTGAATGTTAAACTGTTATACTCTTATAGGCACTATGCCTATTTCTTTACAAAATCAATATTCATCATACAGTGTATTGTAAAACTCACCTCTACAATTTGTTGTCGGTAGATGTCCGATTGTTCTGAACTATTTACACTGACCCTCTGGATATTCTGCAAACATACAGGTGACACCATCTGCTGCATAACCTGGGAGGGTTGGTTGACCAGCACATACTGCATCTGCTGCTGCTGAATCGCCTGCTGAACGGGCATCAGGTAGCGCACGGTCTCGTATCCATTACCGATTCCATACTGTACCGGAGCAGATGAAACACTCATAGTTCTGTAACCGTCGATGTATTGGCCCTGCGATAAAACTGTGGTGGCTGGGTCCGACGAGACGCTGACGGTCCTGTATAATGTGGAGGTATTGTGAATAGACATCTTGCTGCGAGTGCGAAGAATAACTTCCACCCAGGCAGAAACGTTGGTTAGATAATGAGTGCGTGCGAACTTTTATTATCGAAGATAATCGAATAGCTTACTTCATAAAATATTGTAGCAGAGTAATTTACCTAGGTCCAGTCTCTGAAATGCTGAACTTCCTTGAGTGAGAACTGAGAGTGTGCTTTGTGTTGTATTACTACGCAACGAAAGCATTGGGGGCGGCGATCTATGCAAATTACCTGCTGACATACCTTCTTGTTCTCAAATCACAGGGAATGTAGCCTACCTGAAGACTGGCAAATGTAAGGTGGGAGGCAATCAACATCTCTACAGTACAGGGGTTGCGTTCAGTTCGCTTCAACGTTTGCTACAATGCGTGACGGTTTGTAGGCCTACTAAATGACACGTTTTCCCAAAACGGTGCGCACCGTCCTTCAACAGCCTTGAAGTATGTTTGCTCCCGTTTGGTGGGTGTGCTGAGGGTCACCATCTGAAATCGCAAACTCGTGCAGCACACCATATGGTAGGCTAACTTAACTGCCTTCTGGGCCACCATAAACACGTTTTTCAACTGGTAGTTCAGTAGTTTCATTGAATTAACGTTGCACACCATATGCCACTACAGCCTATTTTTGGAAATCTGGCCCTCTATTTATAGAAAATAATGCTCATGTTAATACTTTGACCTGTAGTAGGGTGAGACAATAATTGTGTGCACATTCTAATAAAGATGTAATTTCCTTATCACTTGGTTACTCACCTGTCCACCCTTGTGTTGGGTGCTTAAAGATAAATAAATTACTGATTTTATTTAGGTGTGTACATTTAATCAAGTTATTTATACAAAGCCAAATCCAATATGTCACTGAAAATAGTTTACACATAATTAACCAACTACACAATCAATTGACTAAACAAGTAAAATGATTATAAATACGATTGCAAATACAGTTTTTATCGACAGACATTTGACCAAAGTGCAAATTACCAGGTAATGACAGGCTGAAATATTTGACAGAGACCAAACAGTGTTTCAGCCAGCTGAGTCACACAGCAGTAGAGAATACAATCATGAAAACAGAAATAAATAGATTTTCAGTCGTCAATATATAACAATACAGCAAGGCAAGTCTAAGGAGTCAAATGGTAACAGCTGATTGACAACATTGTACTGTCATTTTCTATTTTCATAATAGAAAGACAGGATGCTGAAGATAAAGCCTATAATGGATTCAGGGTTGGGGTCAATTCTGAAATTCCAATACATTGATTGAATCCATTTTCAAATTTGTTCCATTCTTGAATTAGAAGTTCAAATCACTCCCTGAATTGTCTCAACTGAAAATGAACTGATCACCAAAGCATGTATTAATATACACTACCATCAGTCCTGTGTTCCAATGGCACATTGTGTTTGTTAATCCAAGTTTATCATTTAAAAAAGGCTAATTGATCATTAGAAACCCTTTTGCAATTATGTTAGCACAGCTGAAAACTGTTGTGCTGATTAAAGAAGCAATAAAACGGGCCTTCTTGAGACTAGTTGAGTATCTGGAGCATCAGCAATTGTGAGTTCGATTACAGGCTCAAAATGGCCAGAAACAAATAACTTTCTTCTGAAACTCGTCAGTCTATTCTTGTTCTGAGAAATGAAGGCTATTCCATGCGAGAAAATTGCCAAGAAACTGAAGATCTCGTACAACGCTGTGTACTACTCCCTTCACAGAACAGCGCAAACTGTCTCTAACCAGAATAGAAAGAGGAGTGGGAGGCCCAGGTGCACAACTGAGCAAGAGGACAAATACATTAGTGTCTAGTTTGAGAAACAGACGCCTCACAGGTCCTCAACTGGCAGCTTCATTAAATTGTACCTGCAAAACATCAGTCTCAACGTCAACAGTGAAGATGCGACTCCAGGATGCTGACCTTCTAGGCAGAGTTGCGAAGAAAAAGCCATATCTCAGACTGGCCAATAAAAATAAAAGATTAAGATGGGCAAAAGAACACAGACACTGGACTTTTTCTTTGCAACTCTGCCTAGAAGGTCAGCATCCCTAGAAGGTCAGAGCCAGTTTGAGCTGTTCTGTGAAGGGAGTAGTACACAGCATTGTACGAGATCTTCAGTTTCTTGGCAATTTCTCACATGGAATAGCTATCATTTCTCAGAACAAGAATAGACTAACGAGTTTCAGAAGAAAGTTATTTGTTTCTGGCCATTTTGAGCCTGTAATCGAACCCACAATTGCTGATGCTCCAGATACTCAACTAGTCTCAAGAAGGCCAGTTTTTTTGCTTCTTTAAATCAGCACAACAGTTTTCCGCTATACTAACATAATTGCAAAAGGGTTTCTAATGATCAATTAGCCTTTTAAAATGATGAACTTGGATTAGCAAACACAACGTGCCATTGGAACACAGGACTGATGGTTGCTGATAATGGGCCTCTGTACGCCTATGTAGATATTCCATTAAAAATCAGCCATTTCCAGCTACAATAGCCATTTACAACATTAACAATGTCTACGCTGTATTTCTGATTAATGTTATTTTAATGGACAAAAACAAGGAAATTTCAAAGTGACCCCAAACTTTTGAACAGTAGTGTATACCAAAGTAATAATCCATTTGTGGTTAACAGACAGCAAAATGCAGCTGGAGCCAATGAAAGCAATAATTGTCCAATAATCATTTAAAAACGACTGCAATGTTGTTCCTAAACTGGACATGCCCACATACTGTAAATAAAAGCATGCAGTAAGCCCTGCCAAGTGTTTAAACAGGAATGAGAGGAAAAAGTACAGAACATACTCTGCATTGCTGAGTGAAGGGGCAACAGGTTCAAGACTTCAAGAATGTGTTCTTTGTTAAGTTAATATGGGAAAACATGATCATGTAATAAAAAATAAAAAAACAATACAGATTTGGAAAGAAATTCAAGAAAAGTTATTCGTAAAGTACTTTGGGATCCTGTGGGGAAAAAAGTGTATTACATCATTGTAAAGACACACAGATAAAAGCTAAAGGACGGCTCAGTAATGCATGACTGCTGAAACAACACATTAAAGCAACAAAACTAGTAATTCTAATAAAACTCAAAATGGCCATGGGACATGAGGCAGAGGAACAGAATCAGGCATCATATAGATTACAAACATGATCATGAAAGTAAAGTGTAAGGCTTGAGTAAGAATGCAACAGTGCAGTTCTCCTGGTACCTTGGCAACTGACCCATTCACAGACGGAGCTTTGCAACAGTGGTGCAATACAGTAGATACAGTACATGCACACTTTGGCACTTCTGCCCCCATATCCTAGTCCATTCAGGGCTTTACTCAAAGCTCAAAATAGAAACTCAAAGCAGTTACTCTAAAGTAACTATGTACAACTTAGACATGCCTGTCACAATACGGTCTTTACATGTGCGCGTCTCTCTGTGCATACATTTACATAATGTACACTGAACAAAAATATAAAAATGCAACATGTAAAGTGTTGGTCCCATGTTTCATTAACTGAAATAAAAGATCCCAGAAATGTTCCATACGCACAAAAACCTTAATCTCAAATTGTACACAAATTTGTTTACATCCCTGTTAGTGAGTATTTTATCCTTTGTCAAGATAATCCAACCACCTGACAGGTGTGGCATATCAAGAAGCTGATTAAACAGCATGACCATTACACAGGTGCACCTTGTGCTGGGGACAATAAAAGGCCACTAAAATATGCAGTTTTGTCACACAACACAATGCCACAGACATCTCAATTTGAGGGAGCGTGCAAGTGGCATGCTGACTGAAGGAATATCCACCAGAGCTGTTGCCAGATAAGTTAATATTAATTTCTCTACCATAATACATTGTTTTAGAGAATTTGGCAGTATGTCCAACCAGCCTCACAACCGCAGACCACATGTAACCACGCCTGCCCAGGACCTCCACATCCGGCTTCATCACCTGCGGGATCGTCAGAGGGGGGAGGGGGTGTGCGGAGGAGTATTTCTCTGTAATAAAGCCATTGTGGGAAAAAACTCATTCGGATTGGCTGGGCCTGGCTCCCAAGTGGGTGGGCCTATGCCCTCCCAGCCATGTGAAATCCATAGATTAGGGCCTAATGAATTTGCGTTTATATTTTAGTTCAGTATACTTTCATGGGAATCGCCGTGAAAACCAGGCAGGTCCCAGAAAAGTGCTTCCATTGCTGTGCATGTTCCAGACAACAGCAGACACCTCTGTTTCACACAAAGGGTTGTGGTGAAATGTACAGAAAGCAAAGTCACTCTCCGGGTACCCAATAGTGGCTTTGGTTCAACATCGGACTAAATTCAAGTAATGACAACAGAGTCCCCCATCTCATCATACATAGTCTCCCCACATAAAAAAAGTACTATTTTACTATAGAATACTACAGTACTTACTACAGAATTCTGTAGTAAACTATAGTATACTATACTACACTGTAGTATACCTTGATCATTTGTAATACTTACTATAGAATATTGTAGTATACTGTAGAATACTATAGTAAATACTAGACCACAAAAACACTACAGTAATTACTATAATATATACTACAGTATTTAATTTGCATGTACCCTGCCCATTCCCCTCCCCATATCCCAATATGTGCCACCCATAAGTGAGAAACCTACATGCCAAGTATATGCCATATATTGTGTTCCCTACAGGTTATTAAAAAGAGAACAGAGGCGCTGAACTGTCCATTCAGACCTCAGTCCTACCTACCTAAAGGTTATGGAAAATGTGCTCTTTGAGTACTAGTTTTTTTTCCTTACTACAGTATTTATACAATAGTAAACTGTAAATACTACAGTCAGGTCCGCAAAACTACAGTAAAGGCAGAAAAAAACACTACAGTGAACACTATAGTATTTAGCCATAGTATAGTATTTTTTCATGTAGGTCACCGTTGTCCTGAGTTCCTCTAACAGACTAAACAGCACCTATTGTAACCTTAACCAGGAAAGTAATTGAGAATAAATTATCTTTGACAATAACAACCTGGTTAACCTACCATGCTTTGCATTCTCTTCTAGCTAGCTCTGCCCAAAACAGTGAAGACATTATTTAAAAGTCAGATCAGACAGGCAAAAACCCAATCCTATACATTTAACAGCCACTATCTTTTTCTTGCACATCCCATGCAGTGGAGAGATGCGGTTAAAAACTAGCCAGACACAATCAGAGGCCTATTCCACATCCCTAAAAAAGCTCAAGTAGATCTCCAGTTACCGTTGCACACAGGATAGTCCTCCTCCTTTTCCCACAAGTTCACTTTAAAACGGTAGCAAGCTGGCAGTCAGCGTACCTAGCTAATACCTTATGGCCCAAACGGGCATCCGTCCTCAGCTACAACCTAAGCTTTAGCTGCCAGGAGTGGCATCAAGGGTGGTTGAGGGGTATGAGTATGAGGAAATGTTTAAAACACAACACAAATAATAAAGTTAAAATAATAAATATTATTAAAAGTTAAAATAAAACTAAGATGAGCATGCAGACATAGATTGTGTGACGAGGGAGGGATCGTGAATGTAACGCAGACAAAGGGCTGGGGTGTTTCCCGCACTCCGATACACTCTGGTCCGACGGAGTGTCCACTCCCTGTTCCAACTATAAGGGGAGTTTTTTCAGCTGCTCGAACGTGATGAAGAACTAAAAGAGCTTTAGTAAAGGACAACACATGGCGTCAGCCCTGAAGTATAATCTTGACATTGACTGTGCCCATCAAAAATAAATCATAACACTTTTAAGATTTAACTAAATAAAATGTACGTTTTGTTTGGTAATATTTTACAGTGATATTGAATAAAACAAGGTTCATCCTTGCATATTTTGCTTCAGTGTAAGTATTTGGCATCCTCTACTGGTAGCCAAGGAGAAAGGGGAGAAGAGCGCCATTACACAACCTGTACACTCCGTTCCACTCTGCTGTTCTCTCTATACCTTTGAGGGACAATAGGGTAATACAATTAGAACCTGATCCAGTTCCCAAAGGGAGATTACCTCACAACAACACAAACTGACAACTTGTCCTGCAATGCTGAAGTTGACCTACTTTTACAAGGAATGGTTCTCTATGATGTCTAAAATACTCAATATGACTTGATGCAAAACTGAACTGACATAATATAAATCAATGTGTAAATGCAGGGAGAGAGAGAGGGAGGTTCAGATGGCTCAGTTATTTGGATAATAGTGCTGGCAACACAGTGGATTTGAACTTTGATTCCACTGATGGAAAGGATACAATGATGTTCCATGGCCCCAGACGCAGCCAGTTGGGCCAGAAGCCCTTGTAGAGGGCAAAGAATCCCTCGTTCTTCCAGGTCTGCATCAATCCGTCCAGCGTGCCTTTATACATGGGGTTCCCAGATAGCACTCGTTGGTTCATCATACGCGTCCGCACCACGTCCACTGGGTTGGAGGCTAGCGCCCCCGCCAGGCCACACGTAAAACTGGAACTGCAAGCAGAGAGACAGATGTGGGAGAAGCCAGAGGTTCAGGTGTAATATGCACACTCACTGTTAGGTTTTCTATGATCTTTCTCAGAGAGTATGCCAGTACATACAGAATAACAAAAAGTATATATTTATATGCATTAAACAATATTGAGGTTTAAACTCACATAAAGTGTGTGAGTATGGTGTCTCCCATGGTGCCAGACTTGATGAGATGCTTCTTAGTGATGTCATAGACAGGAAGCTCCACTCCCACTACGATGGCTGCCCGCTGAGCTGTAGGGATGACGCCCTGAGGATGACAACAGTATAAATACAACAACCCAAGAGTACCAGTCACTCAACTGGTCACAATCTTAAATAACAACAAAGCTCTTCCATAAAAAAAAAAAAAAAAACTAAACAAAATCTTAACAATAGGCCTATATAATTCACCTACTACAGCTGTCCCAACCATACAGTACATGGGGGTAGTTGAGGACAGATCAGAGCCACTGTTTAATAGTTTGTGACAGAGAGGGGACCACTCACCCTCCACAGGCCGCGGGTTCCCTCTGTCTGGTAGATGTTTATGAAGTTGGACATCATGCTGCCTTGTAACAGACTGCCCTGGGCCTGCATGCGGATCTGAACACACAACACAGAACATCAGGGCCTGTGTTCAGCAAGGCAAAACGTTATGAGACATTCAGATTATGAGATGCCTCATAAACATGCCTCTGACACAAAAAGGAGTCACATCAGTTATATTCATGACATTTCTATCTGCAATGTCCGGTATCTAGATCTTTCAGGTATCTAGACGTTTTTCACCTTGACAACGTCAGTGGGGTTGGCCAGAGAGGAGGACAGGACTCCAGACACCACTCCACAGAACACATTGATCACCATAGTCTCATCTGTCAGAGAAAAGACCGGACAGCCGGTTACTGCTCCACATCAAACACACAGAGACAGATGCTAGAAAGACAGAGGTAGGTGCAACGGAACACAAGTGGCTATAATTCTGAACAAGAAGACTTTCGAAAGATCGATCATTTAGAGGTGAACATAAAATCTAAAAGATCGACACAAACATGCAGTAATCAAACTCCAGACAGAAAATCATGAGAATTATAAAGCCTACATGTAGAGAGAGCCATTAACTTATACATTACCGCATCATAAGTCAAATAATGACTAACTAAACTCAGCAAAAAAAGAAACATCCTCTCACTGTCAACTGCATTTATTTTCAGCAAACTTAACATGTGTAAATATTTGTATGAACATAACAAGATTCAACAACTGAGACATAAACTGAACAAGTTCCACAGACATGTGACTAACAGAAATGGAATAATGTGTTCTGAACAAAGGGGGGGGGGTCAAACTCAAAAGTAACAGTCAGTATCTGGTGTGGCCACCAGCCTCATTAAGTACTGCAGTGCATCTCCTCCTCATGGACTGCACCAGATTTGCCAGTTATTGCTGTGAGATGTTACCCCACTCTTCCACCAAGGCACCTGCAAGATCCCAGACATTTCTGGGGGGAATGGCCCTAGCCCTCACCCTCTGATCCAACAGGTCCCAGACGTGCTCAATGGGATTGAGATCCGGGCACTTCACTGGCCATGGCAGAACACTGACATTCCTGTCTTGCAGGAAATCACGCACAGAACAAGCAGTATGGCTGGTGGCATTGTCATGCTGGAGGGTCATGTCAGGATGAGCCTGCAGGAAGGGTACCACATGAGGGAGGAGGATGTCTTCCCTGTAACACACAGCGTTGAGATTGCCTGCAATGACAACAAGCTCAGTCCGATGATGCTGTGACACACCGCCCCAGACCGTGACGGACCTTCCACTTCCAAATCGATCCCGCTCCAGAGTACAGGCCTCGGTGTAACGCTCATTCCTTCGACGATAACCGCGAATCCGACCATCACCCCTGTTGAGACAAAACCGCGACTCGTCAGTGAAGAGCACTTTTTGCCAGTCCCGTCTGGTCCAGCGACGGTGGGTTTGTGCCCATAGGCGACGTTGTTGCCGGTGATGTCTGGGGAGGACCTGCCTTACAACAGGCCTACAAGCCCTCAGTCCAGCCTCTCTCAGCCTATTGCGGACAGTCTGAGCACTGATGGAGGGATTGTGCTTCCTGCTGTAACTCGGGCAGTTGTTGTTGCCATCCTGTACCTGTCCCGCAGGTGTGATGTTCGGATGTACCGATCCTGTGCAGGTGTTGTTACTCGTGGTCTGCCACTGCGAGGACGATCAGCTGTCCATCCTGTCTCCCTGTAGCGCTGTCTTAGGCGTCTCACAGTACAGACATTGCAATTTATTGCCCTGGCCACATCTGCAGTCCTCATGCCTCCTTAATTGCCTACCGTCTGTAAGCTGTTAGTGTCTTATCGACCGTTCCACAGGTGCATGTTCATTAATTGTTTATGGTTCATTGAACAAGCATGGGAAACAGTGTTTAAACCCTTTACAATGAAGATCTGTGAAGTTATTTGGATTTTTACAAATTATCTTTGAAAGACAGGGTCCTGAAAAAGGGACGTTTCTTTTTCTTGCCGAGTTTAGATCCCTCTGCAATTTGGATTTGTCACCATTTCAAAACATACTACTACTGTAATATTGTTACACTACTGTATTGGGGCAGTGAGATTGCACCCTGCCCCTCTTACAGCACAAGGTTTGAAATGGAATGGGGACCTTGATTTATTTATTAGTGATTATGACAGTTGGGGTTAAGACAAACTATTATCACTATAAGTCACCGGTAAGCAAAGCAAATCTACAGTGGAAGTAGGTGAGACACAGGAGTAGGAAAGTAATGATGGATTAAGTTTAGATCAATAGTTACAGTGAAACCTTGATCAATGTGACCAATAGTGTGGTCCTGGCGCCGTTCACTATGGCAGGAGAACGGGCGCTGGATTCCCCCGCCCAACCACCACCACCACACCAGGCAAACCACAGCCTGTACCAAAAATAAGCATTCAAAACAGTGGCACAACCTGGCAGAGTGAGGCATACAGAGTGAAGCAGCACAACAGCAGCAGGAGAGGTCTTCTCTTTACAACACACTGACACAATCACAGATAAAGCACAGTCCCCACTCCAGTGCTTAATTTGAGCCGGATCAGGATCCGGCACCTTTCCGTTTTAGACTGTTTCTTTCCGGAACCTATTTGGTCAGATCCGGTACCTCTCGTGGAATGAAAAATAATTGTCACTTATTGCTATGTAAAATGTCTAATAAAAACGATCAAAGAATTACTGCTGTCTGTTCAGAAAGAAATGAAATAATTCAGAATAGCCTACTACACCATGAGAAGGCCTATAATTTTGCCACATAGGACCAATAGCTTCTTTTAAAAAATTGCCTAGCTGTCGATTGTGTGTAGCCCAATCACAAGGCATAGCCTACAGTCGGGAACAAACGGCAAATCTGTCAGTGAACTGCATGCAGACAAAACAGGCCTTTCCCAAAATATTTCAAATACAATCGTGGGAAAACACAGGTTGGAAAGCAAATGGCTCCTGCTGAACAGAGAAGACTAATCTGTCTGCTGTAGGCTACCAAAATATTTGATCAACTTCCAAATATTTTTTTACAAAAATAATATAAGAGAGATAGGCTTTTGGCACGAACACGTCAGCCATCACCGGCGAGTGAGCTGCACAACATTTGGTGAGCATGGAAAGCATTTTCAGGACTATAATATCCTCCTCATATTGTAGCCTACAATATGTGTCTCCACACACCCAGGCTATTGATGGATTCAAGACAGGGTTATTTTTATTGATCTCAGATTCTCAGTCTGTCAATGTCAAAGTAGCCTGTCATTTCGATCATTTGTGCGGTATTAAAAAAACATTTCCAAAGTGTCCAGTCATGTAAAATGACGTAGAATTGCATGAAATGTGTTTATAAAAGGCCATATTTTCCCCCGGACCCTAGGCAACAACAGAAAACCCCATGTGTGCAACTTCTGTAAGTGCCTTTACTCTACTACTCTGTGCCACTACGCAAACGCAATGAAACGCAGAGCTCCCCAGGTCACCCCCCTCTTGCGCTCACTTTTTGTTCCGGCACCTCCCGATTTACAAATGAAGCACTGCCCCCACTCCCTACAAACCCCAATCCTTATTAAGTCTCAGATAAATCAGTGTGTCAACCCCTCTATGAACTAGGTGATCTCTTGTCAAACTCTGTTTGGTTTTGTTTGTCTACTGCAAAGGTTCAAATAATCTTATAAATTGTTTGCGCAGTAAATACTCAGTCTCTCAGTAGAGATTGCTTCCTGTGATATGGGAATACATGTTGGCGCCAGTTAAAGTAATGCAAACCTATTGATAGACAACTGAGGAGATTTGTTCCCGTCTTGCAATGGAGACTTCCAGTCTCCTGTTTATATTGGGCATTAGTGACGGCAGTTAGGCACTCTTGGTCTGGGTTTTCAGACATCTGCGTCAATGCAGGTTGTCCAGACAGGTATTTAACAGGTTTTCCCAAACTGTTATTTTTGCTGATGACAGTATGAGAACACACCCTGTCAGCTCTACTGGAAAGCCTAGAAACAAAACACACTGATCTTCAGAAGAATCAACGCAATTGTCTATTTCAAAATTACAGGCTTTATTTAAACCCCTGTTGATTGTTTTTTTGTGCAGATTAACAGTATGGTCACAAGTACTGACTGCTGTCCCCGCTAGCCTTTCAGGTTGGCCAGCTAACTTCTTCCCTCCAAACCCCCACTCCACACATTGCTGTAAAAGGGTGACTTTATGGTCCTGCCCTGGTATGACTGTTTGTAAGGTCAGTCCCTCACATGAATTTGGCTGGGACATGCAGTTCAGTACTCGATCAAAAGCTATATGGGTGGGGTCGCCAGATTGAATGTACATGTCGGAGATCCTTGACATTATAAACTACTGATGTTAAATAATTCTGAGGGCAAAAGTAGATGCCACAAGATACGACCAACCCTCATGTGTGATCCACAAGCACCACCCCACACAAACAGTCATTCTCTCATTAGTACTGACTTCTTGCCACTGATGATGCTTCCAGATTTATGCCCAGTTTTTATACAACATGCTAAAGGTCTATACAGTTGCAGAAGGCACCAGGCAAACAAGATAACCTTATTACAGGACCATGCCATTTCCTATGACACAGCACTATGTATGCAATGCATTGTTGCTTAAACCAGCTCCCAAGGACATACCATAGATGGATGTTAAGGGCAAAACAAACAAAAAAGAATGAAAGAGCAAACAGAGAATATGATGCGAGATAGAAAGCAGTGGGGAGTCATTGAAACGCACCTTCCGGATGGGTCACAAATAACCTCTTCAGTGTGTTGTATGTCCCGATCTTGATTGTCCCGTAGGAGGCTTGCCTCAGGAGAGCTGGGGAGATCCTGCACAGAGAAAGACAGGAATCATTTCGGGGAGTGTCAATTTTATGAACAAGTGAAGAGCGTTTTGCCTAACGTTCACACCCCATTACCTTGCCATCAGGACTGTCAAGACGTTGGCAGGCATGTGTATTCTGCCTGGGAAGCTCGGTTCCCTGCAACACTCTTGCAAATAAGCTTTTTGCAGTTTGTTTAGGTTGCGCACTATTGACTATTGTTGTTATCACATTGGTCACTCCGCTCTCAGGTAGTCTAGAAACAAACAGGTATTTCCAAAGCTGTCCCCTGATCAAAACCACAGCCAGGAAGAGCGTGTTCCCCCAGGTTGAAGTGCTAAAGCGCCTGCCCACTTTCCTTGTAAAAGGTCACGCTTTCACATACAAGACCAGACTCCATTTCAGTAGCTCAGAGGTCAATAGTTGAGAATAAGAGAAGGTTCTATTAGAGTGGCTTGAGGTTAATGGATAGTGGAGCAGGTTTACATGATAATGATCTAACTAAGAAGAAAAATATTCTGTTTAATTCTGTGTTCTACAATGGTAGAAATGAGACTCTCGGACACGGTGTATACTTGCAAATTAAACATTTATTGAAAAGTGCACCCCTTTGGCCACAGACCTTCGTCAAAGCATGACTTTTCAAAAACAAAATGTTCAATTTGCCAGTATAACACACAGCATAGGAATCTCTTGTACCATTTTTCAGTTGTTGCTTCTCCTATGCACCTTTGATCTAAGACAGGGATGGGCAACTTTGATGGGGTTGGGGGCCACAAAAAAATCGGAACTCATCATGAGGGGCTGCATTGGCTCGTGGGTCTGCTTACCCACATCCATACATTTACATTTTAGTAATTTAGCAGACGCTCTTATCCAGAGCGACTTACAGTTAGTGAGTGCATCAATTTTTCATACTGTCCCCCCGTGGGAATCGAACCCACAACCATGGCGTTGCAAGCGCCATGCTCTACCAACTGAGCTACACGGGAGCTTGGATGCATACCCACACATGCAGTCAGAGCCGGCCCTAGTCTTTTGGGCCCTAGCCTAAGAACAATGTTGTTTGACATTTCCTGCAATTCTACACATTTTGCCATGGGGCGTAGAGAAAATGTTGTACTTTTAAAGCATGTTTGCTGCAATTCTACACATTTTATCATGGGGTGGAGAGAAATTTCCAGTTTTAAAGCTTATTTCCTAAATTCTACACATTTTGCCATAGGGTGGAGAGAAATGTGTGCAGTTTTTATGATTTCTGAGTGACTAACAAAATCAACGGGGGCCCCCGGTTGGTAATTCGACCATGATTACTACAAGTTTAGATAGCTGGCTAGACTAATTTACCAATCTAAAAAAAAGTAACTGAGTTAATTGACTGACATAAGAGAAAAACTGCTGATTCACAACCAAATTTCGAAATTCCACCTTGTGTATTCTACTACTCTTACTCTCAATAGTAAGTTGAGACCCCGACTAGGGGGTGCATTTGCCCATCCCTGATCTAAGATGTTGTTTTCTATTCTGTTATTCTCTGACCTAAGCCTCTTCAAAGCCTCTCTGAGAACCCAGACCTGGACATTGTGTCCTGGATGTTGACACTCAGGCCAGGATGTTGAGCTGACCTGAATTTCTTGGCTCTCTTGCAGTAGTCCTGTAATGTCATCCTGTGCATACCATGAATGGAGCACATATTTTGTTTTGGCTGTAAAAACATTTGCCATGTCACTGAAGGGAACAATGCACTGAGACATTTGCAACAATTTCCCTAGTCAGCTGCACTGAAATTAATCAATGCTGATAAACTGCAGAAGATTACAATTCTGGCATCTCTTCTTCCTCATCCGTTTCACATGTAGGATTGGGCATCTGGATACCACACAATCCTACTAGTGAAACGGATGAGGAAGAAGAGATGCCAGAATTGTAATCTTCTGCAGTTTATCAGTATGAAAAAAAATATATATAATAATAATGTATGCACTAACTGTAAGTCGCTCTGGATAAGGGCGTCTGCTAAATGACTAAAAATGTAAAAAATGTAAAATGTCATACCGTCCTTCTCTCATACCGGGATACACAGTATTACCGGCTTAGTACACAAGGGACGCCAATGAGCAACAAGTGTAGGCTACATGCTTTGTGTGTGGAGTCGCTAGGGCAAGGGGCCTGCTACGCTCAGAGAAGACGGGCCAAGATAGGAGAGGAGAAAAAAACGCTAGGAAATCAAGATAGTGGCAGCTGTACAGATAACTCATCCAAAGGGCTTTGACTTCTCAAACATTGCAGAAAGCTAACAGAATGATGCCCCGTCACCTTATTAATTCTGCCACTTACTTTTATTAACTTGCAATAAAAATTTAGGAGTCGCGTTAATGCAGAATTCTGCATTTTTTACGCAGGAAAAATAAATAAATAAACACGCATAAGAAGTATCTTGCTGCGTTTTGTAAACGTAGATGTAAAATGCTTCTTATTGTAATTTCTGCTCGCCGTCAGACTAATTCTGTGCTTCAGTTGCACTTCTCCACTCAGATGAGAATTCACGAATGGCCATTCTATCAGCAGACAGCCCTCTGACTGATGTGTAGCTACTTTTCTCCGGTACTTTTCTTAGTGTAGCCAGCCTACTTTTCTCTGGTAAAATGCAAGACTAACTTTAAGCAAAACATTAGGAAATGTAGCAGGCTTCATTCTTTCTATTATAAACATTAGAAATGTGATGGCCATGCATCATTTACTGCAAAAAATACCTTGCTTTTTCACCGTAAGCTCATTTAGGCCTACGTGTGAGGCTGCCAGCCAAATAGCATTGCACTTCTGTTGTCATCTGATGGAAATAAAGCTACTTCCTGCTGAAAGTGTTGCAATATTATATTTTCTGTGAAGAAAAACTATTTTTGCACGTCCCTGATCATGCTACTGAAGCAACAACAAAAATCATTGACTTTCAATATAAAACACGACTCCTGTCAATACACAGCTGGACTCACCAGCTCCCGCTTTCTCCCGTTGTGCTATTTACAAACACGTGACTGGCTCAACTGCTCTGGGGAACTACAGTAAGCTCTGGATAAGAGCGTCTGCTAAATGATGTAAATGTAAAATGCAAATGTAAGCTTCATAATGTAAAATAATGTGGCAGGTAAAATGAAGAACACAATTTGCTTTATGTCCTAAAGTATTGCACAAGTTGACTGCAGGCATTTACTTAAAAAGTAGCTACAAATACTAAAAGTTATTGACAAAGACGTACTCACTTGCCCAAAAACGTAAAGTAGCTAATTTTCACATACACAAAGGGGAGGAAGCAGAAAGACCAGACTACTGGAATTCGTAGCAACCCCCCCCCCCCCATAGTGTATAGGCTAACATGTGTAAACCATATTATTTTTGGTCACCCAGAGTACAGTGCCTTGATGCCCTCCTCCTTGCCGATCTTGAACAGGGCGTGGAACATGCCCCGGTAGCGCACCTCCATGTACTGGGACTGGCCCTGCACCTGCAGCCGCGTCTTAGTCAGGTCTATGGGGAACGTACCTGAGGGGAGAACAACCGACAACATCATGACAACATTGTTAAGTTCAGAGATCCCTGGTAGTATATCAATGAACAAAGTTCAAATGACAAAGTGACCCCTCAGTAACTAAGATCAGGTAATAGTATATAAATGCAATGAGGTGGACTAACAATGCACTGATTGCAATGCAGTGCAAATCAATGTGATTTCTTTCAGCAAATAGGGTGTTGCATTGTTTAGTTTTTTTTTCCTAAGGAGGTGAAATAAAATGAATGTTAGTTTATCTAAGAGGTTACACAAGTACATATATAATTGCTTGGGGTTGCACACAATTGCGTCACTGTAGATCTACTACAATGGAGTACCATCATTAATAATTGTATGTAGCATTCATCATTTAGGGCCATCGCCATCACTCAATAAGAAAGACTGCTGCAAATCTCAGAGTACTTCTCAATGTTATGCAGCTAAACATGATTACTATATATGTGTGGGAATAGAATAATGCAATGAATGCATGATTCAAAAAATTAGTCTGAAAAGGGTTTGGTGCATCACGTACCGAATTCTGCGACAATCGAGGCCATCCCTCCGTAGATGAACGGTTTCCAGTTCAGGTTGGCCATTTCAGTGGTGGCCGCTTCTACCTGATCGAGCCCCGCTAAAAACAACAGCAGGCCGCCGAGATACAAATAAACAAATTGTTGTAACCGTACATCATATAACATTGTGCTACCTGATTTGATTACTCCACAAGATCTCATAAAATCAGCGTCACAGAATATTGCGCCGGAAAGGAAACCCTCTGTCAAAGATCCATGAAAGAGCCGTCACAAATGTTGGGAATTTCTATTTGCTGAAATTTAAGTCAATCAAATTGTTAAGCATTTCAATTGGCGTTGGTTGCTACATTCCCAGCTCGCACCACCGTGTGTAAGGTTAACGTGCGTGACAGCAATGTCGTTCAGTATTTTCACCCCGAGATAACACAATGTCATGTCATTATCTGATTATTACACTATCACCAGCTAACACTTTTAAAATATAGAGGTGAGTCCCAGTCATCTGAAATGTCAGTCAAATCAACGGAATACCCGTGCATTTAGTGAACCTGTTGGCCTGAGCCTGCCGGCAGCGCGGCATGTTAGCTTACTGACACATCCAGCTGGCTAGTTAGCTAACAGTTCTATAACTAATTTAGAAAACTCTCCACAAAACGCAGCACCACATAATGGCACCTACCTGTAATGTGAATAAAAGTCGTGCTCTGTTATTTTATTTTGGATCTCATGTCTTCGACGTCAAGTGGGTTAACTCTATAAATAAAAAACATCACAAAAGTTATCCGGCTACGTAGCTTTCCATTTCTAGTGGATTTGCGCCAAAACAGGAAATGAGGCACCGGAAGTTTCTTCTTTTTCGGTTGGGGTTTATCGGCAGTTGGCATCCAACGTTATGGTGCATTATCGCCACCTACTGTACTGGAGTGTGGGCCAGAGACAGGGAGAAACGAAATCCTACCAGCCAGCCCTGTTTCTCTTAAAAAAGATAACAACCACAGGAGGTTGGTGGCACCTTAATTGGGGAGATCGGGCTCGTGGTAATGGCTGGAGCAAATGAGTGGAATACATCAAACAATTGGTTTCCATGTGTTTGATGCTATTCCATTTGCTCCGTTCTAGCCATTATTATGAGCCGTCCTCCCCTCAGCAGCCTCCACTGATGACAACATATTTGAGACTGTATCTAATGACATTCTACTCAATATACTCTTTAAACTAATTTCCTGTATCCCCTTCTCCCTCATACTGGATCAACAACCTCCCTATCTTTCCGTAGGCTCTCCAACACTTCTAGATCAACTACTGGAGGCGGGAGTAGCCATGGTGGGTTTACAGGAATAGCTACCATTGGACTAAACTCCCTTGCATGTTCTGTCCTCGCTCATGTTCCCAGCATGCCTGTAAAATCCCTTCCGTGGATGAGGCACCCCATGTCCCTGTAGGTTGACCCAATAATTAATTGCCAGCTGCTGTCTCCTAATCTGCAATGGCATATCCCCCATCTCAACCTGTAGTGCAGACACTGGGGAGGTCCGAAACGCCCCACTACATATTCTGAGTCCTTGCCCCTGTATGACATCTAGCCTTTCCAATGAGGTCCGGGCTGCCGAACCATACGCTATAATGCCATAGTCTATTACAGATTGGATCAATGCAACATACATGGTCTTCAATGAGGAACGCCCAGTCCCCCACTCCTTCCCCGTCAGTGCATCACATTTAGCACCTTCTTACACTTTCCCACCACTCTCTCAATCTGTTCTGCCCAGGTCAGCTTAGTGTCAAAGTACACCACAAGGAACCTGAAGGCCACCACCCTCTCCAAGTTTCTGTATAATGGACTACTTTGAATGTCATTGCTATCAGTTTTAAAGCTTTTGAAAAAGCTAACATAAGCTAACATAAGTTTCTCCCATATAACCTCAAGCGTACCTCATCTCCCACCTTTCTCCTGGTAAAGAACACTATCTGAGTTTTCTCTACAGAGAACCTGAATCTCCACATTAATGCCCACCGCCCATCACTCAATTGCTTCCTGTACCTTCCTGACTATGCATGGCACATTTCTTCCCCTCTTCCATAAGGCCCCATCATCTGCACATAATGACCTCCCAATATCCAGCCATACCTGAGAGTAAACATAATTGATCATGATTGAGAACAACAGAGGACTAATCACGCGCCCCTGTGGTGTACCGTTATCCACCAGGTAGCTGCCTGATAGAGACTTCTCTACCCTCACCTGGATAGACCTTCCAAACAGGAAATCCTTTATCCAGTTGTACGTTCTTCCTCCTACCCCCATAATATCAAGCTTGATTAACAACCCCTCCTTCCACATTATATCATACGCCTTCTCCATATCAAAAATGACAGCTACAACAGTCTCCTTGTTTACCTGAGCCTTCCTGACCTCTGCTTCTAAGCAGAGCACTGGGTCCATAGTTCCCCTCCCCTTCCTAAACCCACTCTGATTTGGCGATACTAGCCCCCTGCTCTCCAGGAAGGAAGTTAGCCTCTCCGTAATCATACGTTCCATAATCTTACATACAAGTGATGTTAAAGCTATTGGCCGATGGCTTCTTGGCCTCGTTGGGTCCTTCCCTGGCTTCCGGATTTGTACAACCACTGCCTCCTTCCAGCTGCCTGGTAGTTTCCCCTCCTCCCACACTCTGTTGTACAACACCAATACCTTATCCAGTGCTTCATCACTAAGATGGGCCAACATAACATAGTACACCTCATCTTTCACAGGTGAAGTTAACCCAGCCTTACCTATTATCCTTTTCATCTCTGCCATGGTAAATGGTGCATTTAACGCATCATTTACATCCTCCCTCCTATCAGCACTCCAGGATGCTCCTCTCTCGTGCTCTCTCTCCCCCTCTGCCCCTCCTCTGACAAATTTGCCGAGCTATGCACATAGACAAACTCTTTGGCCATCATCTCTGCCTTCTCCTCATCTGTTTCTGCCACATCCTCCCCACTCGTCAACACTTGATAATCCCACTCCCTTCTGACCTCATCCTCTTAATCATCCCCCACACTTCGCCCACAGGTGTCGCCCTTCCAATGGTGTCACAGAACCGACGCCAACATGACCTCTTTGCCTGACAGATAGTTCTCCACACCAGGGTCTGGGCCTGCTTATACTGAATCAGATGTTGGAAGCTATGCGTCCTTTTCAGTACTCTAAATGCCCTGTTCCTACTCCTCACCATTGCCCCACACTACTCTGTCCACCATGGGACTGCTTTCCTCCTCCTCCTCCTCCTCCTCCTCCCTCCTCCTCCCCCTGAACTCTTAAGTATAGTATCAGTAGTTGCCCCCACTAAAGCTGTTCTCACCAAGTTATTTATAATATCCACTCATATCCACCCGAGCCATCACCTGCTCACTTAGCTCCTGAAACTGATCCCATTTTGCCCTTCCAAACACCCACCTGCCTACTCAAAATGTCCATCCTCCCCCATCTATCATGTAGTACTAGGTAAATATAAATCAGACTATCTATTACACCAGATTATGTTGTGAGGGAAACCCACAAAGCACGTCAGGCCACTTCTTTTTTTTGTCTTGTCCGGACCGGCCTTGATTTCAATGTCTACGGACGTTGATTTTTGGACCGGACCAGACCAAATCTGAACCAATCATGGACGTCCACAGACGTCCGGTCCGGACCGGCCTATATTTGGCCCAAACATAGACTATATAATTGGTCTATAAATCTGAACCAATCATAGACATAAATGCTACGGTAGATAAACAACAACACACTGTATCACAGTCATAGAAATAAAAAATAAATCTGTAACCGTTACTCAGAATGTTATTGTAGTTGGTGGTCTGTTGGTTTATTCTGTATAATGGACTACTTTGAATGTCATTGCTATCAGTTTTAAAGCTTTTGAAAAAGCTAACATAAGTGCATGTGATAGATGGGAGCCATAATACATATTATGTTGCAATCGTCAGTAGGCTCCTCTTTCTTATTAAGAGGCATGAAAAATTTGTATTGCGATATAATGCTTACTTAATTGAGAATGTATAGCAGTTGAAATTTGGCCACAGAATCAATTACGTATTTTTACCTTTCATTCAGCACCTAAAATGCACCTGAGTTCAACGTCCTGAAAATACGTATTTTCAATGTCCAGAAAATTACTATTTTCAAAGTCCAGAAAATACCTATTTTTGATGTCCGTATAAGACATATTTTCGACATTCAGTATAAGATGTATTTTCGACATCCGGAAAAGACATCTTCTAACCTTTCATTCAGAAAATACGTCTTTTCAACATATAGGCTTATAAAAATTAAACTGGCACTTGAAAAACAAATGTAAAGTTTATTATATCAGTTTTAATGGCATTAATGACAAAATACTCAACTGTTATAACATTTAGCTAATCAAGTGGTACAAATCTATTAAACATAGCCTATCTTCCCATCATTTGCACAAGGAAAAAATATATTTTATGAAGACAGCACCTATACTGCATTCATGGAGTAGATTTAACAAAACTCAATCACATCAATTCCAGCAGGGAATCTTTTCCATGTCCAGTGATAGCGTTGAAGTTCATTGACAGCATTAATTTCTTGATCATGCAGAAATGCCTGCTCAGTTTTCCACAAGAGGGCATGAAATGAATGACATCTTTGAATTATCCTGCAATTGGCTTTTCCAGCACTTACATTATAATGCAGGGAAATTGGGGCACTAACACAAAGCTTATGCAGTTAAGTTAAGGCCCACTAGGAACTCAACAAAATCAACTGCATCAATAAAAAATATAATTTTTAAAAAACGATCTCACGCTTTATTACAGTGAACTGCAATGAGAGCTTTTCGTCCTCTTGCTCTGTCTGTGGCAGGTGCTCTGCAGGTCATCTCCATTTTATGGACAGGGCAGGGCAGGAGAGTGTCTCAGTCCTGGTGATGATGAGTGTTGAGGGACTCAACTTCGGCTCCATGGGATCAGAGAGTGGTGCGCATTAGCCTCATGACTCGCTGGTACAGCTGCTGGACAACTGTCATGAGATTCCTAAAATGGTTTGTCAAAAGAACACAAAAGACATGGGCAGTGAGTGGTGCCAAACACAGCAGATTGTTCAAGCCAAGGTTGTGTTTAACATGCTGTAATAAATATTGAGCAAAGATGCCTTCATTATAACTTCATGAATTACTTTATGAATAATTACCCTAATAAAAATAAAATAAAATAAATGGATGTTGTGTTGTCACATACACTAGATAGGTGCAGTGAAATGTGTTGTTTTACAGGGTTAGCCATAGCAGTACGGCACCCCTGGAGCAAATTGGGTTAAGTACCTTGCTCAAAGGCACATCAACAGATTTTTCACCTTAGGTATTCAAACCAGCAACCTTTCAGTTACCGGCCCAACACTCTAACCACTAGGCTACCTGCCGCCTAATATGACCCTAACCGTGAGTCTTTTAAGACATGGAAAACAGTAACTCAGTAGCCACATATTCCATCTTCTTTTTACATCCCATATCATGACTAAGATATTTCTGCCCCTCACATACAAACACACAGGCAGACACACATATACACTGAAATACACACACACATACACACTCACTCACACCTGTACACACACATACTGACACAGACTCACCGGGCGCTGATGGAGACACAGTTGGTGCGGTTGGGCTTCAAGCAGAAGAGCGAAGCGACACAGTAGACACAGCACAACAAAATGGACAGCAGTCGTCTCTTTAAAGTCATCTTCAGAAGAGAATACTCAGGTCAGCTTCAGAGATCAAGCCCAAGACAGGAGGTAGTCTATTCAAAGAATAATAACACCTTCAAGAAGTTTCTGGCCAAGGCAACCCGTAGGTGAGGAGTGGGCAGTGCTAGGCGTAAACAGGGTGAGAATGCCTACTGGTACAGGGGCAGTGGGCACAATTACTGCTGACCAACAGAAGTTTTGAATGGCACTGAAAGGTCTAGTAGGGATGAATAACATTCCCACATTGTATGTCTGTGGGAGCCAGAGGTTATTGTGTTTTTTCCCCCTCTGTGATAAAAAGGGGATCTTTACTCTACATGAAAAGATCACTGTGTATTTGATGAGACCCTGGTGATACTGTTTGGACTGACCTGGTTGGGTTGTTGTTGCTGAGGGTTAAAACGAGCAGGAGGGAGTTCAGAAATAGTTACAGAGAGAGAGAGAGAGAGAAGAGAGTGTAACTGCATACTCTTATGAGGAAGTTGGGTAGACATTTATGCAGGGTAGATTTATGTCTCCCAAAGCAATGCTTCCCATACGTAAAACAGAAGTAGTTGACTGATAACATACAGTATACTGTACATGTAGTGAGATTCACGTCATCCTGTCTGGCAAATATAAACTCTCTCGTTCTCTCGCTCTCCCTATCGTGTATTTTGCCTCTCAGTTTGTTTAAAGCTGTGTAAATACATACATAAAACCCTTAGCCATGAGGAGCCACTGATGAAACATAGATACAGTGGTTAGTCACAGCATATTTTGTACAGCACTGTGAATGTTTAGGGTTGTGTGCCAAGATGAAGGGGCTTCTCAAGATGAAAATTCCTTCTATACCTCCTTTTTGCTGGAACTCATCTTAGACACTAGAGGACCCAAGACAGCAGATACTCTTTATTTATTATAGTACTGTAAATGGGAGTAGATGGTTGTTTTTCCTTTTGTGCCTCGATCTGGATTTGTTTTATTCTGTGTGTTTTCTAAAGGACCCACATATTAGCCTAAAGACAACTGCCAGATGGGTCTTCCCAAAGCAGATGGGTCTTCCCAAAGCAGATGGGTCTTCCCAAAGCAGATGAGTCTTCCCAAGAGACATGCCACAGAAAACTCTTCCTCTCTTTCCTTATTGCCCTACTTATTGTCATCAATGAATGGGCAAAAATAAACTCACTAATGGCTTTATGATGAAGATAAAATGGCATCAAAAGCAGATCTATCTTAGTGTTGATGTTTATACTGCAGACTACTGTCATTAACCCAGATTCAGTGGTTGTGGTGAACCCTTGTGGAAAATGGCCCAGTCATCCCGGATGTCTACACTAGGGACTCTCTGAGGGGACTGGGATGATAATCAGATAGCAGGCTGGACAAGGGTCGGATGCAGAGGAACCACAACTGCAGGCGAGAAAGGAGGGGAGATACTTTGCCCTCTCAGGAGCGAAGGCACATCAGGAGTGGATGAGTACCCGCTGAACGTTTTTAATTTTTTCCTAAAGAGCTTTTTACTTTATAGCACAGTTTATCGTTGTGGAATTTCTTTCTGTTTTACAAGGAGTTTGACAGAGAAGGATATTAACAAGAAAATATTTACAGAAGTCAATACAAAGAGGAAAACATTGGTCTTTGGATACCAATATACCACAGTAGGAGTGGATGTTGGTGGATATAATTTATTTGTTTTGAGGGGGGAATCTCACAGATATACAGGACTTAGATCTTGTAAAGGACTCAATGGCAGCTTACAATAAGACAAGCTGGATGGGAGAGTCAGGTGCCAACCTCACTGCCATGATGCCAGGTGTGAGACCCATACTAACCCCTGTTGTCTACACCTCCATGTCACCAGAAATGATGGGATGGGTCCTGAGTGTGGCCTCTCTCCTCATCATCTCCACCAACCTGCTGGTGGCTGCTGCTCTCTTTCAGCTGATGCGCAGGAAAGGCAGTCAGAGCTGGTGCTTCGTGCTCAACCTGGCCCTGGCAGATATCCTGGTGGGCCTGGCTATCACTGGCATTGTCACTGACGTGTTTAAAAATTACAATACCGTGAGCAATGGAACTATTCCAACTACTCGACCGCTACTCCTAATGCACTCCACACAGAAGACCAAGTGTCTACTCCGCATGGCCTTCGTCATCTCCCCCTCAACGGCGTCCATCTTGTCCATGTTCCTGATCTCTCTGGACCGCTACGTAGCCATCAAGCTGCCGCTGCGCTACTCCCAGCTCACTGGGAGGTGGACCGTGACTGGAGCCCTGGTAGCGCTGTGGATGGTATCCCTCACCGTTGGCTTCCTACCAGGTGGAACAACTAACCTTAATTATCTTATTTCAGAGGGAACACATGTCCCTAACAACAGGGTTACATTTCAATTCAGGGGGATAAGATGCGAATCAATTTGTGAATTTGAATTGCTTCCTGAATTGACTAAATTGGAATTGAATTGACCCCAACACTTGATAATGAACATCAATATTTTTATATGAATAATAGAAATACTATAAATATAGAAAGTTGTTTATTCCCTTCTGCTCCACAGGCATGGCATGGCAGTTCCAGCAGGGAGACTTCGACAGCAGCAGCCTTTGCACCTTCTTCTCTGTCATCCGTCCCAAGGGCATCATTGTGGTGTTCTGTGCCGTCTTCTTCCCCATCCTCTCTGTCTTCACCTACTTCTACCTGGACATTCTGAAGATTGCTTGCGGCCACCAGAGGCAGATCCGCCAGGCCCGCCAGGCCGGCACCAGGCTGCCCCAGCGCAGCCGCTATTGGGGCCACTTCAAGGCCCTGAGGACCGTGGCTCTGCTGGTGGGCTGTTTCACCCTCTGCTGGTGCCCATTCTTTGTGGTGTGTGCAGTGCAGGTGCTGTGTGAGGCCTGTGAGCTGTACAAGGTGCTTGAGAATGACCTGTGGCTGCTGGGGCTGTCCAACTCCCTTATTAACCCTTTGGTGTACGCCTGCTGGCAGAGGGAGGTGCGGCTGCAGATCGAGACACTCTTCTCCTGCGTTAAGGACAGGGTCAGGAACACAGCCGTGTTAGAGGCTAGTGAAAGATGTCAGATAGAGCTGCATATACCCACTCATACTGTTATATCTGTGAACGATGCCATGAGCCTGGATCCCACCTTGCCATCGGTCACCAGTGAAGAGGGCCACACTGTACAGCTTTCTGCCTCAACCCCCTTGTGAATGACTTAGACATTTTGAGAACAACTCATTGAGGTTGATCGAACCAATTTGGAAAACGCTTACTGTGGCAGCTTAGAGCTTTTTCCATTTCTGACAGAAACGGTTCACGTCACATGTCTAGCGACAGCGACCAACTGACAAAAACAACCAAATGGGGAAAAATAACAGAGTGAGATAATGGATGTGGAGACATCATGGAACCTACACCATGGAACAGATGGGCTTATTTGCTTTTTTTGCTCTGTTTCCTCCACTAACCTAATTGATATTATCTCTGCAAAGTATGCACTTTGTCCCTCTCTGCATTCCCATCAACCTCACTGTCTATGTGTGTCTGAGAGGTGTGTAGGTGTTTTGAAGGGGAACAGCTTTTTTTGTGTACAACTGGTTGTTCTCTGATCAGTCAGTGATTATATATTGAAAAAAAATTTTGGACAAAGTATTTAATTTCTTGGGAAAGTACTGTGTATTATTACCGCCACTAGGGAGGTACATGGGAAATGTGTGTAATGTTTTATTGCCAATATTTTACATTATCTACAAATGATTTACTCATAATGTCAATGTAGAATTGCTTTATTATTTTCTCATACATTACCATAGTGGAAATATATTGATAAAACCTTGATATGAGGTAAGTAGAATATTACTGTTTGAGTGGTTGCTATTTAAAATAAATTATAGAATGCTTGTATGATTGATTATTCATTCATGGGCACTTCCTTGTCATATAAACACTTATTTATAGGATAAATACGTCCATATTTTACAACTAGGCAATAAAATTACACTTAGTGATATGAGGCATGATGGTGCTATAAAAGTAGCTGTCATTTAGGCCCCATATAGCTCAGTTGGTAGAGCATGGTGCTTGCAACGCCAGGGTTGTGGGTTCTTTTCCCACGGGGGGCCAGTATGAAGAAGAAAAAAATGTATGCACTAACTGTAAGTTGCTCTGGATAAGAGCGTCTGCTAAGTGGCTCAAATATAGAAAAGAGATCATAAAAGTCAGTGTTTAGGCCAATGCAGTGTCATTGAAGCAAGCTTTTGCTTAATAACAAAATGCTATTGGAATTGAATAGAATATTGAATATTGAAATGCAGTTGTTCTGTAGGACTTGTTTGTAAGATTTTTATCATAAAAGTTTATCAATACTGAGAACAATGGAGCATGCAGGGGTTGCCTTTCACCAGCAGGATCCTGACATTTTAAAGGTTAAGAAGGAGGACTTTGTGGCCTTTATAGCTATGGTGATAAATGGCACTGCCAAGGTGGAGAGAAGGTCCAGGACGATAGAAATCATTGTGGAAGCGGCAGAGCGATTCCTGGGGCTGAAAGATTTCTCGGCGAAGGAGTTACATGGAATATTGTCACAAGCCGTACAACCCTCTCAGGCCCTAGAGCCTGAGAAGGGAGATATAGAGAATTGAAAGAAGGAAGAAGTGGGAGTTTTGTTTTGTTAATGTGCTATTTTTATTTGGGTGGATTAAGTTAGTTTCCCTATCACGTATGGATTTTCTTTTTACCTTGTTTTGGTTCAACCCGTCCAGTTGGTGGCGGCAATACGCCTTTTTGGGTTGTAGACCGCCATAAAACCCACTGAAGAAGAAGAATACATTTTTTTTTTAAACAATAAAATTAAAAAAACATGTATGCACTCACTAACTGTAAGTCGCTCTGGATAAGAGCGTCTGCTAAATGACTAAAATGGAAAATGTAAGAAGAGAGCATGCTTTTGAACTACACTTCCCACAAACCCCTCTGCGTACTATGACACGGCAGAAACGGATGTTGGTCAGAGATCTCCATTTTAAAGTTAGCGTCGTGTTTATGTTCATGATAACTTCATAATGAAGTGAGTATAAGTGACCGATTATGTGTTTTACATTTTGTATTGACTGTACTTATCTAGTTAGTCACTGAGGTGTAATGGGGTGGTCATGTGAAGAGCTCTAGTTAGCCAGCTAACTAGCCAGTTACTAACGTGTACTGCAACATCAGTCAACATGGCTAACGTTAGCTTGCTAATGAATTGCTGCTAGCTAGGAGCTACTGTTACTAATGTTAACGTTATATGAATACACACTACTATATATATATATATATTAGCTAACTAGCCATATATTATGGTCTGTAGTTACTCATGAGACGACCCCATGGTGTAAAAAAAAAAGCTTGGCCATGGTGGTCAAGAAAATAGCCAAGACAGGATCAGCAGAGAAGATTCTCTATTGCATGTTAAACTCTCTATCCTTCTGTCCCTCTCCATCTCTCCCTGTCCTGCAGTCCCCTGACCAAGGTGAAGCTGATCAACGAGCTGAATGAGAGAGAGGCCTCATTGGGGGTGAAGGAAAATGTGTCATGGCACTCTGAGTATAAAGACAGCGCCTGGATCTTCATCGGTAAGAGGCTGTGTCAGAGACACCCCTGTGATTGAATAGGATTGATCTGAACCCTGGTCCTCTGTAGCTCAGCTGGTAGAGCACGGCGCTTGTAACGCCAAGGTAGTGGGTTCGATCCCCGGGACCACCCATACACACAAAAAAAAAATGTATGCACGCATGACTGTAAGTCGCTTTGGATAAAAGCGTCTGCTAAATGGCATATTATTATATTATTATTACAATACTTCTCCAGCCATGTTTTGGGTGTACTGTCAGCTGACCAGTAGGTGGCAGCAAAGTAGTGGTTTGTTTATTCAGTCAGTGGCTTGCTCTCTAGTCCATCTCACCAGCAGAGTTATAAGCCTGTTATTAACTTGTTTTTCTGTTTTAACCTACAGGTGGGTTTCCATATGAGCTGACGGAAGGTGACATCGTCTGTGTCTTCTCTCAGTGAGTCCCATACATACACCCCTTCCTCCAATCTCTCCACTCACTGTGTCCTTTCTCTCCCCCTGTCCTTCTCATCTGTTTTTTTTCTATCCAATTACCTGTGTCTTTCCATGCTTATCTTCGCCTATTCCCTCTTAACCTTCCCCATTTTCATTCTGAATAAATCAAGTGTTCTTTGCATTAGATTAAGTTTATTCCTGCTTAATGTGTGTCTGCAGGTATGGAGAGATAGCCAACATCAACCTAGTGCGTGACAAGAAGACGGGTAAATCCAAAGGCTTCTGCTTCATCTGCTATGAGGACCAGAGAAGCACCATCCTGGCTGTGGATAACTTAAATGGGATCAAGGTAATGAATGGCAATCACTCACAGCTGAGGGAGAAAGAACAAGCCAGTAAACATGCATAAATGAATGGTTATACAATGCAAAAGCTTTGGGACTGGCAAAAGATTTGTAAATTACTATCTCATTGTGTTGTGGTCTGTGTGTCTCTCTCGGTATCTAGATAAAGGGGCGGACCATCCGAGTGGACCACGTGCTGAACTACCGCCCTCCCAAAGACAATGAGGACATGGACGATATCACCAAGCGCCTGAGGGAGGAGGGCTGTGCCCCCAAACTACCCGACCTTTCATCCTCCGAGTCCGAAGAAGAGGAGCAGTATGCCGTACCCGTAAAGAAGCCCAAGAAAGGTGAGAGGAGAAGAGACTACTGGAGGTCTAGATGGTACAGGTCTGCAGCTTGTGTCAGCTTCATTAGACTGGCGATTTGAAATACAAGAGCTTTGACTAAAGTAGAATGTACACTGAAGAAAAATATAAACGCAACAATTAACGTTTTTACTGAGTTATAGTTCATATAAGGAAATCAGCCAATTGAAATAAATTCATTAGGCCCTAATCTATAGATTTCACATGACTGGGAATACAGATATGCGTCTATTGGTCACAGATATCTTTAAAAAATGGTAGGGTCATGGTTCAGAAACCAGACAGTATCTGGTGTGACCACCATTTGCCTCATACAGCGAGACACATCTCCTTTGCATAGAGTTGATCAGACTGTTGATTGTGGCCTGTGGAATGTTGTCCCACTCCTCTTCAATGGCTGTGCGAAGTTGCTGGATATTGGCGAGAACCTGAACACGCTGTCGTACACGTTGATCCAGAGCATCCCACACATGCTCAATGGGTGACATGTCTGTTGACTATACAGGCCATGGAAGAACTGGGACATTTTCAGCATCCAGGAATTGTGTACAGAGCCTTGCGACATGGGGCTGTGCATTATCATGCTGAAACATGAGGTGATGGCGGCGGATGAATGGCACGACAATGGGCTTCAGGATCTCATCACGGTATCTCTGTGCATTCAAATTACCACCGATAAAATGCAATTGTATTCATTGTCCGCAGCTTATGCCTGCCCATACCATAACCCCACCTCCACCATGGGGCACTCTGTTCACAATGTTGACATCAGCAAACCGCTTGCCCACACAACGCCATACAGGCGGTCTGCCATCTGCCCGGTACAGTTGAAACCGGGATTCATCCGTGAAGAGCACACTCCTCCAGCATGCCAGTGACCATCGAAGGTGAGCATTTGCCCACTGAAGTCGGTTACGATGCTGAACTGCAGTCAGATCAAGACCCTGGTGATGACGACGAGCACGCAGATGAGCTTCCCTGAGACCGTTTCTGACAGTTTGCAGTAATTATTCGGTTGTGCAAACCCACAGTTTCATTAGCTGTCCGGGTGGCTCGTCTCAGACCAGATGTGGAGGTCATGAGCTGGCGTGGTTACACGTGGTCTGCAGTTGTGAGGCCGGTTGGACGTACTGCCAAATTCTCTAAAACGACATTGGAGGCGGCTTATGGTAGAGAAGTGAACATTCAATTCTCTGGCAACAGCTCTGGTGGACATTCCTGCAGTCAGCATGCCAATTGCACGCTGCCTCAACTTGAGACATCTGTGGCATTGTGTTGTGTGACAAAACTGCACATTTTAGAGTGGCCTTTTATTGTCTCCAGCAAAAGGTGCACCTGTTTAATGATCATGCTGTTTAATCAGCTTCTTGATATGCCACACCTGTCAGGTGGATCGATTACCTTGGCAAAGTAGAAATGCTTACTAACAGGGATGTAAACAAATTTGTGCACAAAATTTGAGAGATTTTTGTGCGTATGGAAAATGTCTGGGATCTTTTATTTCAGCTCATGAAACATGGGACCAACACTTTACATGTTGCATTTTATATTTTTGTTCAGTATATTTGCAAGGCAAGCACACCCGAGTAGTGGAGGATAACTTGGCTGTCAGTGTGTCTCAAATAGGTGTCACAGTCATGTTCATATCATCTCCTCTTACCTGACCTTACCCTCCCTGTCTTTTCTTTCATCTCCAACCCAGACAAGAAAGAGAAGAAGAAAAAGAAGAAGAAGGCTCTGAAGGAGGATAGGCAGCAGAGGGAGAGGCTAGCCCAGACTCCCCCTGGGTCTCCCCCTGGGCCTGCCCTGGCAGTGAGGGTGAAGCAGGAGGAGGAGGACCTGGGCTATGACTACAGCCAGCGAGGGGCGCCAGAGGAGTGGCTGGGGCCCAGGGGAGAGAGATCAGGGCCTGGGGCAGAGGCACGGAACCAACGAGACACCCACAGGCAGGTGGACAGAGGGTTCCGAAATCGCCATGGGGAGAGAGAAGGAGAGAGGGAGAGGCCCAGGGAGGATGAGAAGAGGAGAGATGGAGGACTGCAGTTGGAGAGCAAGAGGACAGGCAGGGAGGAGAGAGAGAACCAAGACTGGGATAGAGAGAGAGACAGAACTAGGGAGGGAGAAAGAGAGAGGGACAATGAGAGGAACAGAGTGAGAGAGAGGGACTGGGACAGTGATAGGAACAGAGACCGGGAGAGCGAGAAGAACAGAGACCGGGAGAGAGAGAGGTCAAGTAAGCACAAAGAACACAGTCGGGAGAGAGACCAAAGGAGAAAGTAACAGACAGAAGTGCCTTGATTGTAGTCAAGACAACTGGAATGAGTGAAATCTTAGTCTTTCCTTCACTGTAGAAAATCAGCAAGGAACTGGGACCATGGACATGGAACTAACATTATTGGTTGTTTTATTTTGTTAGTCTTTGTCATAAGCCACATCAAGCCTGTTGATTCCATATTCGCTGTTATGGAAAGACTGATGTGGAGACTGAGCTGTACAGTGGATGATGACTTGAGTCATGAGAAGATGGCCTCTGTTTCCATGACAACAGCTTAGCGTCATCAGCAGCAGAGTTAAATCGGAACTGGATTTCAAATGAATTGTCACCCTCAAACCGCTTTACAGTGCTTAATCTGACAATGATTTAATGTTGTAAATAAAATGACATTTGTGTTTGTAAAAAAAGAAAGAAAGAAAAAAAACACTTGATTTGCTTTCCCACAAGTCTTTGACAGATGCCTTATAAATAACATTTTATTTTTAAATTGGATTTCAAGTGATACAGAGACACATAGTAATATGGGTAACGCAAGATAGGAGCTTCCTCTTGGCTCCAAAAATAAAGAGGTCATTTTGGGTGAAAATAAAGAAATACCCTGCAAAGAAATAATTGACTGTCCAAAACATTACACAATTTGTAATTCAGTGAAGAACCAACAAAGACAAGATATTTCAGAAAAGGAATAATTAATTCAGACCAAACAAAAATAGTATTTACATGATCACTAGCTCATACCTGCTCAACAGGATTTTAACTGCAATTCATCTAGTTAATAATCTAAGACAGAAAGCATAGCTACAGAAATACTGTATATACCATGAATAAATTAACATTGTGTCAAAACATAAAAAGGAAGAAAAAAAGAGGTAAAGCACATTCTGCCATTAAGGAAATGTTTTAATTCCACCAAGAGGTTTTAAGTGTGTGAAGGAGCATGTCGATCATTGGCATTTGAAACACCGTAAATGTAATCAATTCTATTGTCATCACACCGGGGCTCCAATGAAAATACCCAACTGGGGTATAGAGATATTAGAGGACGAGCCACCATTTTGTCCTTAGTAGATAGATAGGAATTAATCTCCCATTCCCTAGGGTTAACCGTTCCTTATCCTCTTTTAGCTCTCCCAGTGGGGGGCCAGGCAGCAGACAGGCCACACTCAATCACTGGGATTTTGGTCGCCTCCGTTGTTGTCTGGCTGCATGGATAGATCGTCAACGCTATGCTATCTGTTAGTTACTTAGGTGACCGTTTTTTTTATGACTTCTGGGTCTGAGCTTCACTGGTCAGAGGTCAACCTCTGCCTTGACCCAGGCCCCAGACTAACATAGGCCAGGCGGGATGGACAGGAGAGAAGTGTTGCGGTGGCCCAAAAAAAACACATTGTTAGGGACCCAATTGCCTTTGAAAGGTGAGTTTGAGTGTGGAAGTTGGTGCAAAATAGCATTATGTGATGCAATAAAGTAGTCTTCTGTTGAGAATCATGCAATCATCCTATTTAACTTGGGTTTGGCCAAGCCTTTGTTAAGATAATGTAATAAACTCTAACTATGAGTCCAGGTAGAGATATTCACCCTCTGTCTTGGTTTATATGCTCCTCCACACTATATAGCCTCAAATGTGTCCTACTGTATGTGAATACACCAAAAACAGAAGAAAAAAAACATTTAACCATTGCAACTACCAACACTGATAATATCAACCACCATCATTTCCTTTTTACAGAAACCATAAACAAGGTGTAAAGAAATACAGACAATCAGCTCTGATCATAAACTGTCATTATGATCACATCTCAATCCACAATCTGACACATATGATGCAGTCCTTTGACATGGCTTTCTGTAATTGAAATGAAGCAAATAAATTGCACCCATATAGCTGTTATAGAAACATCACAGGATTCGGCTAAACGAAAATAAGTATTGGGTCTGGCTGTACAAAAGATGTCTATGACGTCATGTGTACTATGAATGTACTGAATGTAAAAGACATGGGTTGTATTTTCCGAGGTACATAAAGAATGTGTGTACTTCTCAGGGTTGTAGAATGATTCTAGGTGACTTACAGCTGGATGAGAATGTGTTTCTGTTCAATGTTCTGCCACCCTGTGGATGGACACATATCATACAGAACAAAACATTGCAAGAGGACAACACTTTTAAGCGAATGAAGAGTTATAGATTCGTTTTTTTATAGCCTACATAATGACAGCCTAGGTCAGGGATCATCAACTCCATTCAGCCACGGGACTTTTTTGGGGGTGGGGCAAATAAAACCACCCATGGGCCGCCAGTTGGTTAACCCTGGCCTAGGTATTTATTAGCATTTCTAGGACTTGGTGTGTTCATATGACAGTACCTGCAAAGGATTTATATGTGCAACTGCCATTGTATGTTTAAGTTACATGGGTAGATGGACAGATGTTTTTGTCAGGTAATGGTGATGCAGACCTAAAGGTGTTTTCATTTTGCTAAGTGGAAACAAATGCACCATGAAATCTAATTTTGTGGACACTGACTCTTAGTTTTCATTGATTTGATCTCCCATTGCCCCATAAACAATGAATTAATGAAATCCACACTGATTTCTGCAGTTCTCTATGGTTCATGGCAACTGATCATGATAACTGACGCAGCATTAAAGGCTTCAAGCCCATCTTACAAAAAGGTGACCGTCACAGTTTGCATTTTTTGCTGATATTACAGATCAGCTATAGCAATTGCAGAGCTGTCCTGCCCAAATGATAGTGTGTTGGCAGAAATGTCTGTCCACTCAGTGGGTAAGGCAGGGACACTGACCACTAGAGCAGAATAGGATAGCAGGTAGTTACAACAGCTCAGAAAATAACCTCAAAACCTCTGTACAACAGTTGGAGTAACCGTGAACACAAACACATCTCAGATTAACACAACAGAACACAATCTCCTCCTACCAGCTTTTAGAAAATATATGGTCATCCAACATTTACATATTACAAATATTTATAAGACAGAGCACTGGGGCAGAGGTGATCAGCAGAGGGTGTTTTGGGGTATACTGCAGTGTCCCTGGGAGCAGGAGGGGACTCTGTTGGGTTACAGACATGTCTGTGGTCGACGTCATCAGAGGTACTTTATGGAAAGGTGGGTTTTTGTTTGCTTTGGTTGCTCGGTTACTATGACGCCGGGTGAAGGCGAGGTACATTGCTGGAGTACTATGGAATGCCCATTTCTACCCACAATGCCATGGGATTTTGCCCCAAAGTCCACAAAAACCGAGAGTCCGTTCAAGACACTGAGTGTGGGTCTGAGTGAGTCTAACTTAGTCATCCTCACAGATGCCCTCCCAACGTAGGGAGTGCTAGTTAGGTTACGTACAAAAGTAAGGCTGTGGTGGGTTGACTGACCAGAAGGGAGAGTCAAAACTACCCTCATATTACAATATATCAATCAGAGCATAGAAGAAATGAAGGTAAACCAGGTTCTGCAGAACAAACGGTTTCAAGACATACAGAGGAACAAATAAGAACATTTGTGCGCATTTCCAAAATGCGTGCCTCCGCCATACTGTTAATCTCTGTTGGTGAGGAGTGGCTGCAGAGAAAAACAACACACATAATCCTAACAGTGGTAGTACCATCTCCTGCACGCATGTACGCTCGCACACGATAAATGTGATTTGTGTCAAAACAAACATAATGCCATCTTAAATATGACATGACACCTGTCTTTCATTCATGACATTTTATGACAAATGACCTTACAAAAGGAAAGGGACTTCATTGTTAACAAAAAAGCTACCCTTCAATCTATCAGAGTTTAAGCAACAGAGCTAGTGACTTTGGAGAAGTAATGTGCCTTTGTTGTTTGAAAATGTAAAGATTCAACTTAAGATTGTTTTATAATATAAACAACAAAAATAAAACAGACTCCATGTGAATAACTAGGCACTAGGGTTTCACCAAACAGTGCTTATGACAGGTTTCATACCATGCTTACGATGGCATTATGTAACCTTTATGATGCGTTATGACGAGAGCCTACGACCAAAACATCGGATCTGTGTCTTTATTCTACATGGCGGACATACATGCAGTCTTTTGATTACAATCAGATTAGGATCTATCACCAATATGTATTATACACACCATGGTTGGGCTCAATTCCATTTAAATTCCAGTCAATTCAGGAAGTACACTGAAATTCCAATACCAATTCTCGTCAACGCTTTTCAATGAGGAACACTTGGAATTGGAATTTTGTTTACTTTATGAATTGACTGGAATTTAAATGGAATTGACCCAAACCCTGATACACACAACTGCCCATTTACAATGTCACCATCATCTTCATCATCATCATTTCATAGACACTTTGGACATAACATAAGCTGGTTTTAATAACCATGACATAGTCTAATTAAGGAAACGGTTGAGTTTTGCAGCTTGCTGTTCTGAAAAGTAAGGAGTTGGTTAGTAGTCAGTGCAATCGTTTAGCAGAGCATGAGCAACCCCAGCTTAGCTCACACTAACCCAGACTGAGGCAGCGCATTGGTCACTCTCAGGCCCGACTCCGCCCATATGCGTCTGAGGCCTGATTGGTCCACTAACCAACTTACTGAAACTTAATTCACTGTGAGGATTAGGAAGCTGCATCTGCAGGGGCCATTCACGTTTGAAGTGGAGCTTCTCTGAATACCGATGTGTGGCAGCCAATTGACTGACCGCCCTTTCTTACCCTGGCAGTGCCCTTCTTACCTGGCACTGGTTGGCTGGGCAGAAGAGGCGGTAGGGGTGAGTGGGGTGGTGAGGGGTCCTGGGGGCGGTTAGGGCATCAGTCATCACAAGCCCACCACATGTAGGTTACTGTACACTGTCTCCAGCACACACAATGTGAGGACAGGCAAACACCCTAACTCTGAAACTACTCTACAGGCCAGTCTCCATTCAAGCATTATGGGGAGCCAACGAGCCTCAAGCAGCAAAACACACACACATCCTCTCCATATCCCACCTGTCCTCTCACACACACTCTACTGAATCACACATGAGGCAGGTACAGCACAGCAGTCAGTCACTGTGCACCGGTTTCTGTCCATCACATGTGTAAGTCTAAGAACGAGAGAAGCCTGTGTGTATGTGTGTGTTTTCATATCTGAGCCGCTCAGCACATGGAGATGGTAACGTTGATCCCCAGGTTGCCGTTGTCGGCGAACAGGTGAGCGATGGACGTGTCAAACACCAGACAGTCACTGTTCATGATGGCGGCCGCCACACCATCGTGGATGGAGCGGGGCGTGGCCTCCCAGGTGAGGCGCCGCCGGTTCCCGTTGAGCTCCAGGCGGTAGGCGAAGTTCTCGGCCTGCTTCCTCGTGCCGATGAGCAGCACCACAGCAAAGAACTGCTGATGGCCCTCATACTTCTCCTGCTTCTCCAGGACCAGCATGAAGTGGTGGCCGAAGCAGGACTGCATCATGACCCAGTCCACGGCCCCAGGTAGGTTGATGTCTGTGGCCAGGAAGACAATGTCCTCTCCCTGCAGGGTGGTGATGGACTTGTGGGCGTGCATCAGGTGGGGCATGACGGCCTCCAGGGAGCCCTGCCACTTACAGGAGGCCCCAGGGCACGGGCAGGTGTAGGGACGGAACTCACACACCTCCTCGTGTTCAGGCTTCTCGCTGTGGTGGAGGGACAGCAGGCATCCGGCTGACACGTACTGGAGATAGAGGGAGGGAGGGCGAGAGAGAGAATTACTTACAATTTTGTTTTACTAGGTATGTTGAGAATCTGCTCTTGAAGTGGTGTGGGGTTGAATGAGCCAAGAGATGGGAGAGGAGACACGGAATGGGAGAGGGCAAACAGAGGATGAGGTGACGATGGAGATGGGGAAAAGACGGAATGAAGGAAAGAAAGAGATATTGCAGAGACATAGGTGGTAGGAAAAACAGAGAAGGAAAAGGGAGAGGTAAAGAAAGAGGGACCAATTGAGAGATTGAAAAATGTGTGGGAGGATAGAGATAGAGAAAAGAGAGTGAGGCAGAGAAAGAGTGCAAGAGAGAGGGAACAAAGAAATAGAGGAGGGTGGGGGTATGAGAGTGGCAGGGCACATGAAGGGTATGAAGAGTTGTAGATGAGCACCTTACTAGACAAACCCTCTGGCACTACAACAGCTTCCCAACACATCCATGGAGATGTTAGGGAGGAAGAATCTTATAAGATTGGATGGTTAATTTCGTATGAAAACAAAGCAATACCAGGCCATTAAACTGCTTGTCGAAGGAGAGATTGAGATACATGACATTGTTAGCGAGGCTGTTTTGAAAAAAGACGCACATATTGAACCATCAACAGACAATCTTGTCTGTAAGACGGAGACATACCAGTAAAGATAGAGCGAGTGTAGCAGGAGAGGACAGACTACAATATGGGAGGATATGTAATGTGAGTAGCTCCTCCATGCTGGGAGTGCTGGGGCGGTATTGAAGGGTTGGAGCAATAAGTGGATTATCTAATGAAAAGGTGCATAAAGGGGGTGGATTTCAAGTTTTATTAGTCATGTACAGGATACACATGGTATAGAGCGTCTGCTAAATGACGTAAATGTAAATGTATAGCCTACACTGTCCCACGAAACACTTACTTGCAGGTTCCTTCACGACAATGCAACAACAATAAGAAATAATAAAATATAAGAATACGATCATAAAGTAAATTGCTTAGTAGATTAGAATAAAAACATTTCAGCATAAGTATAATACAGGAAGGCACAATTTATAGTACAATATTTACACATGTATCAGGGAAGGGGGAATAAAAATAGTCTGGTAGCAGCAGCAGTTGTGGTGTGTTGTGTGTGTGTGTGTGTGTGTGTGTGTGTGTGTGTGTGTGTGTGTGTGTGTGTGTGTGTGTGTGTGTGTGTGTGTGTGTGTGTGAGAAAGTGAGTGAGTAAGTGAGAAAGTGAGTGAGTGAGTGAGTGAATGCATGTGTGCTAAGGTGCGGAGAGTCCAGTTCAAGTGTTCAGCAGTCTGATGGCTTGTAGATAGAAACTGTCTCTGAGCCTGTTGGTATCAGACCTCATGCTCCGATACCGGCTACCCGACAGTAAGGGAGTGAACAGCTCGTGGCTGGGGTCCTTCACGATGCTGCAGGACTTCATCAGGCACCGTTTCAAGTAGATGTCCTGGATGGGTGGGAACACAGCCCCCGCTGGAGGGCCTTGTGATGCAACTAGGGCTGTGGCGGTCACTAAATTTCGTCAGCCGGTGATTGTCAAGCAAATAACTTAACGTTAATTAACATAAAAACATTTAGCATCTACTGGCTTCCACACATAGCCTACAAGCCATTTAAAAAAAGTATAATAAATCCATGTAATATGGCCTACACGTCACAATAAATCCATTATTTATTTTAGACAGGTCTAAAGAAGAATGATATGAAGAAAATGTAGTCTATTTCAGAAGAAAATAATAGCATACTCTGAGTTGTCCTTATGTTAGGCCCTGATCTGGCTATGCCAAATGGCTGTGGGCTACACTAGTTCATTTAGCAGACAAGATTTGCTTATAATTCCGTGGCATTATTTTATATTATTTTATAGTATGAAGAATACAATTGAACAAAGCTGAATAAAATATAAATATTTTCTCCAAACGATTTGAAGGAGTGTGCACATGCGGCTATTCTGTGTTGAGCGGTAACAAAGAAATAGGTACTCCTATATGCTTAATTTAGAGTTATTAATGTAACTTTAGTTGTTCTACAAACATTGGGCTATATGTTTAGATTTGTAATACATTGTAAGGCTGCATGATGAGACGAATGATGATTTGGAAAAAAGTCGCTTGAAAAGGCATGAGCTCTGCTTTGTTTTTTTTGCGCAGGCTGTACACACTACATCAGTCTCTCATTCACAATTTGACAAGCACTTGATAATGCCTCGAATTTCACGACAGCATCCCCTTTGTGGCCGTAATGCACCCTAAAAAAATCCATGCCTTTTGCGGGCCAGAGTGCTGCGTTGTGCTTTCTCCCTGAGTGTGTTGCGCAATCCGAAGCCCTCTCACTCACATGGCTCTCCATCACAGTGATCTGGTCTTTCTCACAGGCTACACGTGAAGACAGACACATCGGGTACGCAACTGCACGTGTCCTTATCCAATTTCGAGGTGCATATTGAAGATATTGGAAGAACTGTCCACATTTACTTTTCGTCAGCCAACAAGATGAGTAGGCCTAACGAACAGCAAAAGCACTAGACTATGTCAATCTACTATCCCCCATAGTACAAAAGTTAACCTATTCTATTCTGTGCGAGAAATAAATATTCTAAACTTAGTCTGGGACATTTGTGGGATGCGATAGATCCCAAATTAATACAACCACTAGCATCATAAAACCTTTTTTATGCAATGTGGCTGACGCAACAGATCAGAACGTTTAGCTTAAAATGGTGATAAACGATTAGGCTAGTTCTTCACATTATAAGCGCAGTAATGCACACATGGTAGTAGGCTATAAGCGCGAATGTTCCATTAGCTGGAAAACACCATTATCAAAAGTGACCGCAAATGTAATTTTGCATGTAATGTGTGAGAGAAAAATTAACATGTAACATGTTTACCTGCTTTGTTTAATATTTATAGTTAATAATTATATACTTAACAAATAGTAAGACATTTCTGTTCTACTACTGCTGTGTTTTTGTAAAGGGATGGTTTCTACTCCAGCTGCCTGCAGCTAGTCTAGGCGTGTGGTCAAGGACATGGGTTTTACTCCAGATAGGGGTATCTGGAGCTGACAGTTGATTTATGAATGGTTTGGTGATAAAACCTACAGCATGCATTTCATAGAATGAGTTGGTGTTTGTGTACTGGAAGGTACCAGGGAGAGATGGCTTGTGTATGGACAATGATGAGACAAACCTTGTCTTAGGGGCCAAACTATGGGTTTCATACAATAAGAACAGTCTTCACAGCAGATACTGTCTGCTGTGAATTATTCCTTTGTCATATATCAAGTCTCACCTTTTGACCCATTCCACACATCTGCTGTTTGTTATGTAGAATAATAGGGGGTATCGTGCTACAAAATATATTTGAATGTCAGAGCTCTCGGCCCAACACTCAAGAGTGTTGGGTCGACCAGCCTCATTATTGCAGAGCACTCACTATATACATATATTGTGACCTGCTCCCTTAATATGTTTTGCATAAAGTAATATCCTGATTGGTGATTGACCTTGTCTCTCCTCATTATTGATTACAATTTCCATGACAAATGCTTTTATTATAAATATGAATTTTTATGATGAAAATGATCTTCCCCAAACTTCAAACTCACGCGCTGCTTATATATGCCTCCTATAGCTCAGTTGGTAGAGCATGGCGCTTGCAACGCCATGGTTGTGGGTCCGATTCCCACGGGGAGCCAGTATGAAAATATGCACTCACTAACTGTAAGTCGCTCTGGATAAGAGCGTCTGCTAAAATGACTAAAATGTACAAAAATATGCCAGTTAGGCTCTACACCCCTTGTAAAGCAGATTAATGTGCTTAATTTTAAGAAGTTATTTGGCCACTTTAGTTGTGATACAAACCTTATTAAAACATATAGGCCTATGGGCTAGGCTACATGAGGTGTGCGACTATGATTAGAATTTCTTATGCTGGGCATTATTCACAAGTGATAATATTCACTTAAATAGCGAACGGAGGACGCTTTGCCCCGTTGTTTATTTTCATGCCAGCAAGGTAGGCTATACTCATGTTGTAAATATAAGCAATGTGCTTAATATTAGGAAAGTTGTATTTTCTCCCGCAATTGCATAGCTTATAGAAATGTTGCGCAACATGAGCTCATGGGCTCTCATTAAGTGTTTGATTAGATTTTCGAAGACATTTGCATTGATGTCAGAGTGATTAGAGGGACAATAGAGTGCTGAGTTCCAGGCAGTTAGCAAGTTTAGTGGGCTACTAATGACTAGTAGCAGCATCAGAGCTTGGAGAAGACTAATTACCGTGACTAAACGGTTGATTCGTGACCGGCAGTAATACGGTCACCGCAACAGCCCTAGATGCAACTCGTCAGGACGCTCTCGATGGTGCAATGGTAGTATTTGGAGAGGACCCGGTGTGGCATGGCAAATTTCTTCAGCCACCTTATGAAGTAGAGGCACTGTTGCGCCCCCTTGACAAGAGTGGTGGTGTTGTTGGTCCATCTCAAGTCATCGGGGATGTGGACGCAGAGGAACTTAAAACTGCTACTCTCTCTATTGCAGTCCCGTTGATGTGGATCGGAGCGTGTTCCCTCCTCTGCTTCCTGAAGTCAACAATAAACTCCTTTGTTTTGATGACGTTGAGGGAGAGGTTGTTGTCCTGGCACCACAATGCCAGTTCACTTACCTCTTCCCTATAGGCTGACTTGTCGTTGTTTGTTATAAGGCCTACAACCGTGGTGTCATCAGAAAAGATTTGGCTGATTGGCCTGGATAAGGCTGCAGGGAGAGGGGTTCTGAGGAACTAGAGCTGGAGTCACAACCTGAAGGACACCCAGGCCCCTTACATTACTGATGTCAGGAAGATAGATAACCTGTGACAACAACACATCCTTCTACGGCAAATATGGTACCTAGCCAGAAACATAGCTCCATAGACTGGGGTAGACTGGGAGGCTGTCTACAGAAGGATGGGGTACCGTCCTCATCTAGAAGCTTATCTTAAATAAGACATCTCAGTTTGAACACACCTTCCTTCCTTTACTTATTTTCATTCTACTTTCCTTAGATCCTCATGTTGATCACTGATCTGACCTCATTGAAGCAACATGGAAGGAATTGAAGCAAATGTGGCAATCGATCCATCACCCACTCAGTTCCGTTAGATCAGTCATTACTCCAAGCAAGGTAAGAACAAAATATGTATTTTTCTAAGCATTCCAACAGGGCTCATCTAAGGCCCTGGGGTTGAAAGGATGGGAGGTTGCAAAGGTGGGAAGCGAGGTAGGAGGAGGAGGTGGGGTGACATGGTGTGAGAGGTGCTTGTGTTTCTGCCCCAGTAAACTGCCCCAGGGGGCAAGTTTCAATATTTTCCCCATTAATTAATAATCTGTGGGGCAGGTTGGAGGCTTCCCACTTGGTGAAATCGATGGCTATGTTAGGACCCACTGGACCAATTGGCTGAATAACGGCATGACCGACAATAACCATGCACTATGAAAAGAGCATCTGGGTCGAAAAACCCTCAGGGGAGAGACACAAAACTTCAAAAAAATGTGGGTTAGAATCAAATACTGATTCCCCTGTGTAACCAGTGTCCCAATTAATAACAACAACAACAAAAATTCTGGTTTAATGTCATTTCATTTGGATTTTCAAATGCATCCAGTCATGCAAATTCCTCTGTATCCCTTGTCTCTCTGTCTATTAGCCCAAATATTTGTCTGTGAGGTCAGATATGTAGAAGTCAGTCAGTCTGTTTCCTTGGCAGAGTCCCTGCGGGGAAGCTGATCCTCTTATCCAACTTTATTAATGATTGATTGACAGGATTTTGTGCCGTAATCCAGTCTGCAGGCCTTTGGTGATAAAGCTCACCCCCCTCCTCTCCTCGAAAAGGTGTGTGTGTGTGTGTGTGTGTGTGTGTGTGTGTGTGTGTGGGGGGGGACCTCTGGTAGTGTGCCCCATGTCGCCAATTTAATTTAGGCCAATTGAATTGAAATCCCTTGTCCATCAACATTGACACAAATCTCCTCAGCGCCACCAAGAATTAACAACATACACTAAACCACTGTGCAGTGCTCAGAGCACACCTTATGGAATGCAGCATGTCACTGTTCTATTTGGATCAAACCCATTGTTCTCCTCTTCACCTGTCAACACAATAACAGTGATTGTGCACTGTGTCCCACCTCCATCTACCCCTCCTTTCCCATCTGTGTGTCTGTGTCTGTGTCCAAATTAATAGCCCAGCCTCTCTCTGTGGTGTACTACAGAGCCTCAGGGGTTTCAATCACTGCAAGGAGCCTCAAGGGAGTAATAAACGACAGCACAACGCATGTCAACCACACTTCTCTACACTATGTCAATGACACAGACACGCATAGTATACACACATTTACTAAAACAATCTATTTAGCTCTCTAAACCAGGGAGTGAAAAACCAACTGGTTTGTTGGCTAATCCTCTGACACTCACAAACGCTTGCAAAGTTGCCCAGTGGTGGTAAATGCTATTTTATTCCTCCCCTCGCTTGTTCGCTCTTATTTTAATTACACAATCTTAAGTAAAGCATTCTCTTTCTAGTACTGGCTGGCTTGGGATGGGGCTGCATGGGGCTGGGGTGATACCGCTGAGGCTGGGGGATAGGGCTAGCAATAGCAATTGGGATGGGATTGCGACTGAGGATGGGTCTGGGGAGATGGGAATGGGGCTAGGATATTGAGATAGAGATCGGGCTGAGGCTGGGGTATAGGGCTGGGGAGATGGGGCTGAGGGCTGGAGCTGAGGCAGGGGGCTAGGTCTAGAGATATGGGGCTGGGTTCCTGCCAGAAGGAGACGGGCCAGGCCTGTGGAGAGGCACAAAGACCAGCCCAGCTGAATTATTGAACAACTTCTGCATTTAAGTTGCAAATCATTTGCAGTGAGCTTGGCCAGTGAGGGGAGCTGCTGGGGAGGAGTTGTGTTGTCTTCACGTCGAATCGAAACAGATGCTCTAAACCGTATCACTCCGCTCGGAAATGTCCTGATCTTTTCTGAAATTCTGTCAGCTTCTTTACTGATGGTGTTTGATGACAGCTTTTGACATTATATTTTACTGACAAAAACAAGCTGATCAGTGGTTAAGTAAAGTAACATGTAACCCCTCACATTTGGGTAAACAACCATTAACTTTGAGGGCCTTGCATGCACCCCGCCTAGAAAATCTATTTTCTGACAACCTCCTGCAGAAGAAGTCAAACCCTGCCAAACAACCAACCACCTCCTTTCAGCTGAGAGACACAGCTTCTCTCCCACCACTACCTCCTCCAGAGAGAGGACCAATCCAAAGTACACAAACTACCTCACTGGCAGTGCAGGAGTGGAACATTCAGGCCTGTTCTCACAGTTAAAAGTAGTTCACTACACTGAATTATTGAACAGCTTCTCAGACTCAGACACCGTTCGCCTGGGCAACTTCCTCACTGCTGTGCCTGAAGAGAGAGGCTACACTCACACTGGCTAACTGACTATTCTACTCTACTACTTAGCCGAAAAGGGCCCCCTGGCTGGGTTGGTATCGACTGGCTGAGGCACTTTGGAAGCTCTCCTTCTGGAGGTAGAGTATTGAGTGTCTTGTCCTCCCTCCAGGATTTGTTCCATCAGGCCTTTTGTTGTGTTGCAGCAGAAAGGCTCATGAGGCTGCAGACTCATCAGCCCTGCTAAATGGCTACTCTTCAAAAATAAAAGGAGAGCCGCACACTCTAGAAGCTCAGATGCAATAATTTTATAACCAACATTTCTACAAGAAAAACAGAGGGAGAGGTGAGAGACAGTAAGAGGATGCAGTGGGAGATGGGGAGTAAAACAGGAAGGACAAAAATAAAAACCGTAATGAACAGCAGAGGAAAAGCGAGAAGTGGATGAGGAATAAAAAGTGAGTGAGAAAAAGAGCAGGTGTGGTCCTCTCCTCTTCCTCTAGTTCCAGTAACAGGCAGTGACCTCATGCTTAACAGAGTACCCAGAGGCTCATGTGTCCCGAAAAACCCTGCAGCTGCCAGGCCACGGGTATTACGTTACCCTCTCGGCCAGGGAATGGGTCACAGAGGGCCCTCTGCATCCTCTGCATCCTCTCCATCATTCCCTCCCCCCCAGCCCCAGTACACAGCCACTACACCTCCATTCCACTTCTCTCCTCTCCATTCCTCTGACCACACTAGGATCAATAGCAATCTGGCTAAAAGTTTGGGAGGAGATTGGCCAGCAGTGAGAGTCTAGTAATTGAGTTAGAGGCATCAAATGTCTCGACTAGAACACCAATAACGTTCCATTCCCTCTTCTTCTCATGCACTTGTTTTTCTCTCTCTCACAATTTCCCTGGCTGCAATAGCAGGCCTCAAAATGAGAGTTATAGCAACATTCTCTTGATGCCATGAGAGGAGAGCACTTCTATTTTTAGTATAAGACTGTACTTCATCTCCTGCTAAATATTCAACATCATGCAGAACAGAATTTTGAGAATTTCATGAAACGAGTTAGATTCTGATGGTAAAAATGTCTCTGGGCATAACAACCCTCACATCACAGTGGCAAGGCTATGGAGCGATTTCAGTGCCAACAGAAATTGTATTTGAATTCCATAATTTCACCTTTTTTTTTTTTTTTTACGCACAAATATAATCATTGAATTCATAAATTGAACTTGTATTTCATTATTTGAAACTGAATTGAGTGAATATTGCATTCAGTTTTCAAATTCAATTTAATTGAATATTCAAATGTTATACTTATATTCGGTTATAATATGGTAGATATTGCATTCCTTGTCTATGTTTCAAGTTTACAAACCATAATTTCAAGTTTATCAACATTTCATATATTCAACTTCACAGATGCATTCAGATTCATTTTTCAAATTCAGTTCTCTAAATTCAGATTCAAAACCAGAGACAACATCCTGGTACTTTGTCAGCCAGGAAAGGTAGAGGAGAACAGATAGAATCAAACACTCACTGTGGTAAAGAGAAGCTTCTGACGGTTTCTGAAGCCAATGTGGCATGTTGCATTTATTTTCTTCCTATGAATTTGGCTCTAGCATTTGAACCGTTTTGGCTATAAGCTATTATGACCCCATTCCTGAAAGCTAAGACTCTCTGGAACATGGACATGCCTTCTGTTGCCCTCTAAGATGACCATAGGTCACATTAGAAGGGAGTGTCACACAATTTGGCCTCCATAAGAATATAGTTGAATAGCCCTGTCATACCCCTTCTAAAGATAGCCTTTTCACTCCCCATTTAATCTTGCTTTTTTGGCCTACTGGGTTCGAACCTGCATGTTACAAGGCTGTGTTAGCCCACTTAGCTACAGCCTATAGGGATAAGTTCAGGAAGTTCATGTAAAGGACGACCCGCTGCTTGCTTAATCAGTACCGCTTCCCCTGATTCATGTTTCAAGTTGTATTAGTCATATGTACAGGATACACATGGTATACACCGTCCAATGAAATACTTACTTGCAGGTTCCTCTCGACAATGGAACAACAATAAATATGAACATAAAGTAAATGGCTCAGAACAACCTCAATTCATCAGGGCATGCACTCTACAAGGTGTGCGCTGCCCCATGTGTCTCCCGAGTGGCGCAGTGGTCTAAGGCACTGCATCGCAGTGCTAGCTGTGCCACTAGAGATCCTGGTTCGAATCCAGGCTCTGTCGTAGCCGGCCGCAACCGGGAGACCCATGGGGCGGCGCACAATTGGCCAAGTGTCGTCTAGGGTAGGGGAGGGAATGGCCGGCAGGGATGTAGCTCAGTTGGTAGAGCATGGCGTTTGCAACGCCAGGGTTGTGGGTTCGTTTCCCACGGGGGGTATGAAAAAAAAATATATATATATTTTTTTAAACAAAAATTAAAGAGCGTCTGCTAAATGACTAAAATGTAAATGTGTTGAAGTGTTCCACAGGGATGCTGGCCCATGTTAACTCCAATGCGTCCCAGAGTTGTGTCAAGTCGGCTGAATGTCCTTTGGGTGGTGGACCATTCTTGATACACACAGGAAACTGTTGAGCGTGAACAACCCAGCTGCGTTGCAGTTCTGGCCACAAAACGCTGTGCCTGGCACCTACTACCATACCCCGTTCAAAGGCACTTAAATATTTTGTCTTGCCCATTCACGCTCTGGATGGAGCACATACACAATGCATGTCTCAATTGTCTCAAAGCTTAAAAATCCTTCTTTAACCTGTCTCCTCCTGTTCATCTACACTGGTTAAATCCACTTCAATAAGTGACATCAATAAGGGATCATAGCTTTCACACCTGGATTCACCTGGCCAATCTATGTCATGGAAAGAGCGGTTGTTCTTAATGTTTTGTATACTCAGTGTATATATTTGTATATCTCAAATCAAATCAAATCAAATTGTATTGGTCACATGCGCCGAATACAACAGGTGCAGACATTACAGTGAAATGCTTACTTACAGCCCTTAACCAACAGTGCATTTATTTTAAACAAAAAAAGTAAAAATAAAACAACAACAAAAAAAGTGTTGAGAAAAAAAAGAGCAGAAGTAAAATAAAGTGACAGTAGGGAGGCTATATATACAGGGGGGTACCGTTGCAGAGTCAATGTGCGGGGCACCGACTAGTTGAGGTAGTTGAGGTAATATGTACATGTGGGTAGAGTTAAAGTGACTATGCATAAATACTTAACAGAGTAGCAGCAGCGTAAAAAGGATGGGGTGGGGGGGCAGTGCAAATAGTCCGGGTAGCCATGATTAGCTGTTCAGGAGTCTTATGGCTTGGGGGTAGAAGCTGTTGAGAAGTCTTTTGGACCTAGACTTGGCACTCCGGTACCGCTTGCCGTGCGGTAGCAGAGAGAACAGTCTATGACTAGGGTGGCTGGAGTCTTTGACAATTTTGAGGGCCTTCCTCTGACACCGCCTGGTATAGAGGTCCTGGATGGCAGGAAGCTTTGCCCCAGTGATGTACTGGGCCGTACGCACTACCCTCTGTAGTGCCTTGCGGTCGGAGGCCAAGCAGTTGCCATACCAGGCGGTGATGCAACCAGTCAGGATGCTCTCGATGGTGCAGCTGTAGAATTTTTTGAGGATCTGAGGACCCATGCCAAATCTTTTTAGTCTCCTGAGGGGGAATAGGCTTTGTCGTGCCCTCTTCACGACTGTCTTGGTGTGTTTGGACCATGATAGTTCATTGGTGATGTGGACACCAAGGAACTTGAAGCTCTCAACCTGTTCCACTACAGCCCCGTCGATGAGAATGGGGGCGTGCTCAGTCCTCTTTTTTTTCCTGTAGTCCACAATCATCTCCTTTGTCTTGGTCACGTTGAGGGAGAGGTTGTTGTCCTGGCACCACACGGCCAGATCTCTGACCTCCTCCCTATAGGCTGTCTCATCGTTGTCGGTGATCTGTGTGGGTGTGTGCATGCGTGAGTGAATGCATGTGTGCTAAGGTGAGGAGTGTCAGTGCAGGTGGTCAGTCCAGTTCAAGTGTTCAGCATTCTGATGGCTTGTAGACAGAAACTGTCTCTGAGCCTGTTCGCATCAGACCTCATGCTCCGATACCGTCTGACGGTAAGGGAGTGAACAGCTCGTGGCTGGGGTGTGTGTTGTCCTTGATAATGCTGCGGGCCTTCATCAGGTACCTTTCCGAGTAGATGTCCTGGATGGGTGGGAGCACGGACCCAGTGATATACTGGGCAGTCTTCACCACCCGCTGGAGGGCCTAGCAATTGTGGACGGTGCAATTCCCGTACCAGGCCGTGATGCAACCGGTCAGGACGCTCTCAATGGTGCAGCGATAGTATTTGGAGAGGACCCGGGGTGGCATGCCGAATTTCTTCAGCCGCCTTAAGTAGAGATGCTGCTGCGCCCTCTTGACAAGAGTGGTGGTGTTGTTGGTCCATGTCAAGTCCTTGGTGATGTGGACGCAGAGGAACTTAAAACTGTTGACTTGCACTACTGCAGTCCCTTTGATGTGGATCGGGCATGTTCCCTCCTCTGTTTCCTGAAGTCAACAATCAACTCCTTTGTTTTGCTGATGTTGACGCATAGGTTGTTGTCCTGGCACCACAATGCCAGCTCACTTACCTCCTCCCTATAGGCTGACTCGTCATTGTTGGTTATCAGGCCTACAACTGTGGTGTCGTCAGCAAACTTGATAATGGAGTTGGTGTCGTGCAAAGCCACACAGTCGTGGGTGAACAGGGAGTACAGCAGAGGGCTGAGGACAAACCCCTGGGGGGCCCGTGTTAATAGTCCATGTGGAGGATGTGTGTTGCCAGTCCGCACACCCTGTGGTCTGCCCATCAGGAAGTCCAGGACCCAGTTACAGAGGGTGGTGTCCAGACCCAGGGCTCTGAGCTTGGTGTCAAGCTTAGAGGGAACAATAGTGTTGAATGCTAAACTGTAATCAATTAACAACATTCTCACATAGGTGTTTCTTTGTCCAGATGTGTTAGGGCCGTGTGAATAGCGATGGAAATGGCGCGGTAGACAAATTAGAGTGGGTCCAGTGTGCATGTGATTCAGCTCATACCGAGACTCAAATGGGGCATCATATTGGGTTAGCTTTCTGCCGTGTTTGAGAAGTCAAAGCCCTTAGGAATCTTGATTTCCTTGCGTTTTTTCACCTCTCCGTTCTCAGCCCATATTCTCCTCTCCCCTCTTCTCCGAGCAGAGCAGGTAGGCCCTAGCTTAGCAACCCCAGACTCCACACAGACATAGCATGTAGCCTGCACATGCTGCTCCAGAGCCAGTACTGTTCTTCCTTCAGACAAGCATGCATCAAAACTTTGTTCATTTGCACAAGGTCTCTCATTCACATTCGCTTGTAAAATGTCTAAACTCACCAGAAATGACATTTGAAGAATCTCAAATCTCAAATATATTTAGATTTGTTTAACACTTGTTTGGTTACTACGTGATTCCATATGTGTTATTTCATAGTTTTGATGTCTTCACTATTATTCTACAATGTAGAAAATAGTAAAAATAAAGAAAAACCTTGGAATGAGTAGGCGTGTCCAAACTTTTGACTGGTACTGTATATATAACTTTATGAGCTGGATTGCCCGTCTTTGCAATTCGTTAATTTTTGTTTGCGCTCATTAGCATATTTAGCTAGCAGCCTCCATAGAAATTCGCTATTACTTATGCTAATGTTGTCATCCTTCTAGTAATAGATGCCTAATGGGCTTTTCTTTGTATTTTTTGGGCGCCCCCTTGTGTACTAAGCTGGTAATACCGTATATCCCGGTATGAGAGAAGGACGGTATGACGATATGAAAATCTAGATACCGCCCAACCATAGTTATAACCCACCGCACTATTGAAAAAGGCCTTCATTAATTGTGCAAGGGATGACCCTTCAGGCTGATTAATGAGTTTCACAGATACCCATCTGCTACATTCACCACCTAAACTCACTCCACAGCGACCCCAGTGGTTGAACCAATGCAACTGTAGATCAGAGTGCAGGGGCACCATTGTAAAGGACGTCACGCTGCCTGCTTAGCAAGTACTGCTTCCCCCTGATTCATCTCATATGGAGACTCAACTGCAGGACTTCTGCCTCGAAAACACAAGTGACCGTGTAACAGGTGTAACTTGTCGGAAACCTGAAAATATGCATTGTCTGGCGCACAGGAGACCTGGGTTAGAACCCCATCAGTCACATGCATGGATCACCAAACCACCTCTGTTGCACTCATTAAATGGGGTGCACAGATCATTCTGCTTCTGTTTGCAACAGAAAGTGTTGTTGTTGTGCAGTAAGCCTGATTTCGAACCCAGTCAGTTATATTGGTGCCGTGATCTCAAGTATGAGGTCAAAAGGGGGGTGAAATGTAACTGAGGAGGTTCGATGAACCACGCTCTTTTGATGAGTAACCTTGCTGGAGACTTGAAGATTTGTGTTAGCTTCCTGAACTAATCCCTATGGGCTTTAGCTAAGTGGGCTAACACAGTCTTGTGAAATGCAGGAGACCTGGTTCGAACACAGTCAGTCACAAGAGCAAGATTACATAGGGAGTGGAAAGGCTATCCTTAGAAGGGCTATTATTACAGGAATATTCAACTGTATTCTTATTGTGGCCAAATTGTGTTTTTTTGTGTCACTCCCTTCTAATGCAGCATGTGATCATCATAGAGGGGAACAGCTATTCCAGATCCCATTCAGGAATGGGATCATAATAGTTTATAGCCAAAATGGTTCAAACGCTAGAGCCAAATTCATAGAATGAAAATAAATTCAACATGTCACAAGAAAGCTTCTGTTTACCACAGTAAGCATTTAATTCCAGTGGTTCTCCTCTACTTTTCCTGGCTATCAAAGTACCAGGATGTTGTCTGTGGTTTTGAATCTGAATTGAGAGAACCAAATTTAAAAACTGAATCTGAATGCATCTGAGAAGTTGAATATGACTCTTTGATAAACTTGAAATGATAGTTTGTAAACTTGATAGATAATGAATGCAATATCTACCATATTGAAACAGAATATATAAATATCCAATTTAAATATCCAATTTAAAACTGAATGCAATATTCACTCAATTCAGATTTCAAATCATGAAATACAAGTTAAATGTATTAATTAAATTGTGCGTTACAGATAAAATAAATATTAAAACGTTTATTCAAATTCGAAATTATGGAATTCAAATACAATCTCTGTTGGCACACAAATCGCTCCATACACGGCCCCTTATGACAAGAATCACACAAAACTTCACAGAAGAATGCAGAACCCTCTGAGGGGACAGATACATCTCAACGACTAGGTTTATCAATGATTTATTATTATTTTTGAAGTACCTAGTTTATTTAACGTGTGGTGTAAAAAGACTAACTTTAAACTGGTTGAAAGGTTGCTGAGTAAATTAAGGTACTCACCTTGCTCCCATGTTGTGGTTTGGTGCGGCAGACGGGTCGATTTGTACCCCCCACCCCAACTTCTGACCCCGGCCCAGCCCCTGCCGTGACCCCTGCACTGACCCCGTGTTGACGGTGCCACCCTATCAGGCAGCGCCACTGAGCCAGCTCCCTTAGGAGAGGCAGGCAGGACGCTGGGCACAGCATGGTGTGTGAGAGAGTGGACACACACACCGTCTGACACACTGTCCAACACACACTCTATCCCTTAACCAATTTCACACACCACTGAGTCTTTACTATACCCCTCACGAGACCTATCAATGGCCGCGCTCTTGCTTTACAAGCGGATCAATCTCAATGCCTGTCTTCCAAAGTCCTGCTGAATTCACCCTCTCAAGTAGATTAGGGGCTATATCCCTCTGCACTCTAAGGATAGAATACCTTTCCTCTCAACCATAAGCCAGGTATGAGAGATAAGGGGCTCCACAGCTGCCCTGTTGGCTACATAAAGCAAATCGGAGTCTCAGTCCCGAAACGCATACTGCTGAAATGGAATCGCAGCCTGAGGTGTAAGGAGAGCTGCCTGCCTGCCTAACAGACTCACTGCTCTAATGCTGCCTGTAATGACTGAAATCAAAACGAGTGATATTTCCCTAACTCTCTTGTATGTGAGAGTATGTGTGAATGAATGGTCTGTGTGAATGAATGGTCTGTGTCCGGTCCACTAATCCTGCCACCTGCCAAGCTCAGCTCACACATGCATTGTGCCTCTGACTGACATGGACCGTTGTTTATCTCCCGCCAGGCAGCCTAAACAATGCCCAGGAGCTCCGAGCTTCTCCACTGTGGAGGAATTCAGCCGCTTCTCTCACACGTAAACACGGACTCTGATGCTCAGAACACAGCACACTGCAGCCCAGCTGACCTCACCGTCTGTCCGCTACCCAGAGAGAACATTCATTACCAGCATTTTCTACTCCACTGCAGCACTGACTTCACTTACAGTATGACTTCAGCCTGACTCATAGACACATGCCGTATAAACCACACAGCTAAACAGCTAAACACTAGCAAGATAAACAGAAGATAAACAGACCAATGCACATGGAGGGTAACAGCTGTCTCTCTTTCACTTGTTCCCGCTCGCCCCCTTTCCCGCTCCCTCCTTTCCTGGCGGTCTCCTGCAGCAGTCAAATGCAAACAGCATGCAATCTACCTTATGACAGCTCCTCCTCGATGACTTACTGAGCTAAACACAACCAACAGCAGAATAGTGGATGTCTACATACACACACCAAAAGGTCCTACCGAATAACCAGCAGCCGGACAGAGGAATCACTGCATAACACACACAAGCACACGGACGCAGATTCTCTCTCTCTCTCTCTGCTGCCCTGTTCTCTCCTCCTCCTCTCAGCTATGCGTGGTGACAGACAAGGCAGAGCAGCCGCCACACAAAACATTCCCCCACCAAACATCTGCAGCACACACACAATAATGGAGGGGGCGGGGAGACAAAGCCTGTCTGTGTGTGGGGAGGTGTTTCACAGCCAAGTGCAACAATCTCCCCAGCCCCTCCTCTCTCATGTTTTTCTTTCTCCCTCTTTTTCCCTGCATCTGTCTTTCCCCTATAGGACAAACTGTTGGGACTCCAGGCAAAACTCACCATCATCTGGCCCTTTCGTCATGTCTCTCTCCTGGGTGGTTCCACTTAAAAAAGCACAAGAAAATAGGATTTCGACACCCACCCACAGATAAGATTAGCATTACTGCAACATTATTTTATTCAAATATAATTTGATCTCTGAGAAATTAAGCTAATTGATTGCACCCAAATTGGCCATTTACATTTATAGGATTCATATAATATCCAATAAATATAGTACCTAACATTCGATTTGGACCAAACTTTTTTCTAACAATGAGTTAGGCATGAGGAATCAAAAGAAATACCAATCCCACCCCAACAACGAGGATATACACTGAACAAAAATATAAAACACAACATGTAAAGTGTTTGTCCCATGTTTCATGAGCTGAAATATATACAAAAAGCTTATTTCTCTCAAACTTTGTGCACAAATTTGTTTACACCCGTTAGTGAGCATTTCTCCTTTGCCAAGATAATCCATCCACCGGACAGGTGTGGTATATCAAGAAGCTGATTAAACAAGGACAATAAAAGGTCACTCTAAAATGTGCAGTTTCGTCACACAACACAATGCCAGAGATGTCTCAAGTTGAGGGAGCATGCAATTGACATGCTGACTGCAGGAATGTCCACCAGAGCTGTTGCCAGAGAATTGAACGTTAATTTCTCTACCATAAGCCGCCTCCAACGTCGTTTTAGAGAATTTGGCAGTACGTCCAACCGGCCTCACAACTGCAGACCACGTGTGACCACGTGTAACCACGCCAGCCAAGGACCTCCACATCCGGCTTCTTCACCTGCAGGATTGTCTGAGACCAGCCACCGGACAGCTGATGAAACTATGGGTTTGCACAACCGAATAATTTCTGCACAAACTGTCAGAAACCGTCTCAGGGTAGCTCATCTGTGTGCTCGTCATCCTCACAACCGACTTCAGTGGACAAATGCTCACCTTCGATGGCCACTGGCACGCTGGAGATGTGTGCTCTTCATGGATGAATCCCAGTTTCAACTGTACCTGGCAGATGGCAGATAGTGGCGTCGTGTGGGCGAGTGGTTTCCTGATGTCAACGTGAACAGAGTGCCCCATGTTGGCGGTGGGGTTATGGAATGGGCAGGCATAAGCTACGGACAACGAACACCATTGCATTTTATCAATGGCAATTTGAATGCACAGAGATACCGTGACGAGATCCTGAGGCCCATTGTCGTGCCATTCATCCGCCGCCATCACCTCATGTTTCAGCATGATAATGCACGGCCCCATGTCGCAAGGATCTGTACACAATTCCTGGAAACTGAAAATGTCCCAGTTCTTCCATGGCCTGCATACTCACCATACATTTCACCCATTGAGCATGTTTGGGATGCTCTAGATCGACGTGTACGACAGCGTGTTCTTGTTCCCGCCAATGTCCAGCAACTTCGCACAGCCATTGAAGAGGAGTGGGACAACATTCCACAGGCCACAACCAACAACCTTTCAACTCTATGCAAAGGAGATGTGTCGCGCTGCATGAGGCAAATGGTGGTCACACCAGATACTAACTGGTTTTCTGATCCACGTCTCTACCTTTTTTTTTTTTTAGGTTTCTGTGACCAACAGATGCATATCTGTATTATCAGTCATGTGAAATCCATAGATTAGGATCTAATGCATTAATTTCAATTGACTGATTTCCTTATATGAACTGTAACTCAATAAAAATCTTTGAAATTGTTGCATGTTGACTTTATATTTTTGTTCAGTGTAGTTTCAGTTCTCAATGTCTGACAAGTAGTATGGAGCTGCAGCTCGGAGTGTTGTTTCTTCATCCTATGTAATGTATTCTCAGTGAATTTTGTGATGTTTTTTTTCCACTGTTCAGAGAAATGTGTCATTTAAGTTGTTAGGTTTATGTCCCATCTTACATCCTGATATTACCAAATGCAGACCACTAGATGATGCTGTTCCAGGTGATTTCTTTTTTAAAGCACTCCCTCCTCAATGTTAAAGGGATAGTTCACCCAAATTACAGAATGACATTCTGGTTACCTTACCCTGTAAGCAATCTATGAACAAGGTATGACAGAAATCCATGTGTTGGTTTTGTTGTCCACTGTCAAATGCTAACTTTTTTGCATTTGTGGCACAACTCCAAGTCAATGGTACCTACATTAGCACTTTCATGCTTCATGTCCAAATCATCCTGAAGCATCTAACAATTGATTGTGTAACTCAATGATGTTCCTTATAGATGATTTGGATATGAACCGCAGAAATGCTAACATAGGCACCATTGAATTTGTGCCACAAATGCAAAAAAGTTAGCATTTGAAATAGTGGACAGATAAACAAAACCAGAGCATGGGTTGCTGTCATACCTTGTCCATAAACTGCTTATAGGATAAGGAAACCAATGTCATTTTGTAATTTGGGTGAACTATCCCTTTAACATTGTGGGAAGAATCATGACATACATGACATAGAATGAAGAAACAATACTCCGAGCCGCAGCTTCATACTTCTTCTCAGACATAGAGAACTGATACTGTATACTCGATGTTAGGGTTGTGGGGGGTCCGTGGGTGGCGTTTGACCATTTCTTTGGATTCTTCATGTCTTACTCATTGTTACAAAAAATGTTGGTCATTCCACTTCAAAAAGCACAAGAAATAGGATTTCGACACCCACCAACAGATAAGATTAGCATTCCTGCAACATTATTTTATTCTAATTGATTGCACCCAAATTGGCCATTTACATTTATAGGATTCATATAATATCCAATAAATATAGTACCTAACATCCGATTTGGACCAAACTTTTTTCTAACAATGAGTTAGGCATGAGGAATCCAAAGAAATACCAATCCCACCCCAACAACGAGGATATACACTGAACAAAATTATTAAACACAACATGTAAAGTGTTTTGGTTAGGTACTATATTTATTGAATATTATATGAATCCTATAAATTAAAATGGCAAATGTGTGCAATTAATTAGCTTATTTTCGCAGAGATCAAATTATATTTCAACAAAATAATGTTGTAGGAATGCTAATCTTATCTGCTTCAAACTACAGAAATTATTTCAGAACAATCTGAGATGGTGGGCGTCATGGCATGGAACGACCCTCCCCCTTTTTCATCCCTTTCAACCAGACAGATTGTGTGTGTTATTTGTAATGAGATGGATAATGTAAACAGCAGTGCTGGTGGCTGTTTTCATTGACTCTGGCAGGTAGCTGAGTGGAGAGCAGCTGGCCGTGGCCGATTGACTTTGAATTTTCCTCTTTTATTCTCCAGGTTTTGTTTCCTCCCCTTATCCCCCGCATCGTATCCGCGGTCTCCCCGTGTCCAAGGCCAGCCTCTTACCTCCCTCAATGGGATGTGGGATGAGAAGCCTGAGGTACATGTATGCATGTGTGCCTGCGAGTCTGGAGACTATAACAGAGTCTAAAAACAACACAACAGATTCAGCAGCAGGTACTGCCGCAGGACTCTCTATACATCAGAGGGCAGAGGAGAGAGGGGAGAAGAGAGAGAGCGAGGAGGAGGATGAGAAAGAGAGAGGGGAAGAAAGAGACGGGGGAGGGGGAGGTACTGCAATACCTTCAGAATACACCTCCCCCAAGTGTACAAACAAGCAGTATGGGTACGCACACAAACAAATGCATAGGGTGTGTAAGCACACACTCATGAAGACACCGAAATGCATATTGATAAATGTGAAAACACACAGACAAACACACAACATCCCTAGATAAGCTGCATAGCTAGCTGTCAGCATCCCTGCAGTGTACATGACAGACTATTTATAGCTCACATCGCACCGGAAAATTACTGCCGGCACTTTGTTCAGAGGTGCTAAGTACTCTCGGCATGCAAACGCTATTGGTGTGTCAGAGACCTTAGCTGTGAGAGACAGTTCCTATCAGGAGAGGTTAGTGGGTTACAATTAAAGACAGCCTGAACCATGTATGATGAGAGATGTGATGAGGGACACACGCACACACGGGTCATTCCACCTAAAAAAGCACAAGAAAGAGGATTGACACCCACCATCTCAGATTGTGTTGAAATCGTTTCTGTAGTTACAAACAGAGAAGATTAGCATTCCTGAAACATAATTTTGTTTAAATATAATTTGATCTTTGAGAAATTAAGCTAATTGAATGCACCCAAATTGGCCATTTTAATTTATAGAATTCAAATATAACTTTCAATAAATATAGTACCTATTCACTCTTATCCGATTTGGACCATCATTTTTCCTAACAATGAGTTAAAACTTGAGGAATCCAATAAAATGATCAAAAGCCACCCCCGGACTCCCCACACCCAGTATACAGTATCAGTTATCTATGTCTGAAAAGTAGTATGGCGCTGCGGCTTAGAGTTTTGCTTCATCATCCTATGTAATGTATTGCCTGTGAATCTGGGGATGTTTTTTCCCCCGTTTAGAGAAATTAGTCATTGAAGTCGCTTGCATTATTTACTATACATTTCTGTGAAAGTGCAAGGTTTTGCCCACTATGCTAGAGCATGGCGCTTGCAACCCCAGAATTGTGGGTTTGATTCCCACGTGGACCAGTATGAAAAAAGTATGAAAATGTATGCATTCATAAGTAAGTCGCTCTGGAAAAGAGCTTCTGCTAAATGACTAAAATGTATATGTACTGCCACACCCTTTTATCTATTTTCAAATCAACCAAATCAAATTGCATTTGTCACATGCTTCGTAAACAACAGGTGAAGACTAAGTGAAATTCTTACTTACGGGCCCTTCCCAACAATGCATAAACTGAATAATAGGTCTAATGAATGTCATTTGTCCCATGTAGCTCAGTTGGTAGAGCATGGCGTTTGCAACGCCAGGGTTGTGGGTTCGTTTCCCACGGGGGGCCAGTATGAAAAACAAATAAAAAATAAAAACAAATGTATGCACTCACTAACTGTAAGTTGCTCTGGATAAGAGCGTCTGCTAAATGACTAAAATGTCAAATGTAATGTTATGGCCATAGATAAGCAAATTAATCCTGATATGTATCAAACTACATTTTAAAACAGTTTAATAATTTTGTCTGCTCTGAAATTGAAGGTATTCTGTTATTTAATATGGTGTTTTATTTTTGCAATAAGTGTAATATAGAATATTCAATTTGTTATTTTATTTGTTATACAAGTTATCAAAATATTGTTCAATGTTTCAAAAAATAAAGCCCAGTGGTTATTCTGTGACTTTAGCTAATATGCATTTTTATTTTTTTTGCCGTGGTATCGGTTCAGTATCGAGTATCGTTTTGATATCAAGTACTGTGATACTAAAACCTGGTATCGGTATCGTGACAACACTAGTCCGTATGGTCCCTGTGGGGACGACGTCGTCGATGCACTTAATGAAGCCGGTGACTGATGTGTTGAACTCCTCAATGTTATCGGATGAATCCCGGAACATATTCCAGTCCTGTAGCCTAGCATCCGCTTCATCGCACCACTTCTGTATTGAGCGAGTCACTGGTGCTTCCTGTTTGAGTTTTTGCTTGTATGCAGGAATCAGGAGGATAGAGTTATGGTCAGATTTGCCAAAGGGAGGGCGAGGGAGAGCCTTGTATGAGTTTCTGTGTGTGGAGTAAAGGTGATCTAGAGTTTTGTTGCCTCTAGTTGCACAGGTGACATGCTGGTAAAAATTAGGTAAAACAAATGTCAGTTTCTCTGAATTAAAATCACCGGCCACGAGAACCACCGCCTCTGGATGTGCATTTTCTTGTTTGCTTATGGCCCTATACAGCTCGTTGAGTGTGGTCTTAGTGCCAGCATCGGTTTGTGGTGGTAAATAGACAGCTACGAAAAATACAGATGAAAACTCTCTTGGTAAATAATATGGTCTGCAGCTTATCATGAGGTATTCTAACCCAGGCGAACTCAAGACTTCCTTAACATTAGAGATCGCACACCAGCTGTTGTTAACAAAGACACACCACTCCCCCTCTTGACGAGGCATGGGGAAGCAGTTAGGTGTATATTATCCATGTCCTTGTTCATCTGCGACTCCAAGAAACATAAGATATTATAGTTCTTCAGGTCCCTTTGATAGGATAGTCTCGAACGGAGCCCGTCCAGTTTGTTCTCTAGTGATTGTAGGTTTGCCAACAAAATAGAGGGCACTGGCGGTCTAGATGCTCGCCGACGTAGTCGAATCATGAAGCCACCTCACGTGCCTCTCTTTCGCCGCTTCCTCTTTCGAGTCCCGGGGATAAGGGCCTGGTCCAGGGTAAGCATCCAGAGCTGCTGACTCGTTGAAGTAGAAATATTCATCCAAATTGGGGTTAGTGATCGCTGTTCTGATGTCCAGAAGCAGTTTTCGGTCATAGGAAATGATGGCGGAAACATTACGTACAAATACAGTTACGATCTGTGAAAAAAACCACAACATTTAAGAATTGTTCAGGAGCCCGTAAGACAGCAGCTATCCACTGCAGTGCCATCTTGTAAGTGATTTTGCTGGTCTCTTGTGTTTATTAAATGTTTCACAACATTTTCTTTACAACTTTGGGTAGAAAACCAATTTCAGAACAATCTGAGATAATGGGTGTCATGGCTTGCTGAAATGACATGGAACGATTCACACACAAACACATGCATACAGACAAATACCCATACACTGCAACATGGACAAGTGCCACGGACGAACAGGATGCCTCTGAACCCAAAAGGGACCACAAGCCTCCATTATTGCCAAATTATGACTGATTAAAGAGTGAGAGCAAAGGGAAGGAGGGAGAAGGAGAGAGGGGGATAAAGAGTACAACCGGAAAGGAGAAAGAACGAGTAGGAATGAAAGAAGGGAGGAAATAACAAGAAAAAGCATGAGAGAGAGAAAATGAAAAAAAGGCATGATACACAGATAGTGCAGAGAGAGATGGGTTCTCAGTGTTCTTAAACACCCAGCAATTCAATTAAGTGCTGACGGATGAGAGTTTATGGTGCAGTCAGGAGTGACCATCGCTCTGGCCTGGCTGAGATTAATGACTCCTCACACACAGGAGAGAGGGAGGAGGAGAAGAGAGGAAGGAGAGAGGACGAGGAAGAATTATGAGGAGGAAGTGTGACTCTGGTCATTGTGATTCAGCAGTATAATAGAAAGGGACAGAGGAGGAGGTAGCCAGGCTAGGAGCTTATAGAGCAGAGAGATCATGTTCTTTTGTTTTCATGATGACATTCATTCAAGTACATCCCACCCCCACCAAGCCCAGGCTGCTAACAACAGCATGATGACAATTGGTTCCAGTAAAATAAATCCCATTCAGGGGCCTGATGAATACACACTCCCTACTGCTGGGGTAGGCAACCCTGTTCCTGGAGTGCCGCAGGTACTGCAGGATTGTGTTCGAACTAGGCACCACACCTGATCGAATGAGCTAATTGTTCAGTGATTGCATAAATTCAACACACCTGGTCTTCCAGGTCAGTTAGATCAAAAACATGAAGTGCCTGCGGCACTCCAGGACCATGGTTGCCTACCCCTGCCCTACCGTATATACATCAGTAGAATGTGTTATTGGGATGGAATGGGATTTTCAGACATACAAGACAGTTCAATACATTTATGCAAGGAAGAGCATATTACACTACTGGAGCAATCAATACACATAGGCAGACAGGGATGCAGGGAGGCTCCCTGTTCCTGGAGAGCTACCGTCCAGTAGGTTTTCGCTCTAACCCTAATCTAACGCACCTGATTCTAATAATTAGCTGGTTGATAAGCTGAATCAGGTTAGGTACAATTGGGTTTGGAGAGAAAACCTACGGAGGACAGCTCTCCAGGAACAGGGTTGGAGAGACCTCGGCTAGAGACTCTACCCTCAACTATACCCCCAAGACCTCATCAACACAGAAGCACACCTGTTAATCACAATGCTGACACACACAGAAGAGCAACACTTCAGAGGGGAGAGTGGATACGGTTGGATTGGCAGTCTGCCAGCGTTTCTTTGCAGGAACACACGCGCACACACATATCTGGAGACATGAGGAGAATGTGTTTGTGGATAGGATGAGATGAGATTTTCAGGTTGACTGAGTGTGAAATGTAGATGATGGTTTTGAGAAGGAGAGCAGAGGAGAGGCAGGGAAAGACTGAGGAGAGAGAAGAAAATACTAATTAAGTGTCTGCTCATGATCCTGTTTCATTAAATCACACACTTAACAAGACAGCAGTAGTGAGATCCAGACAGCTAATGCTGGTTTAATCAAATCCCCATTAGAAACCCCCATGGTGAGACATCACATCAGCTGTAATAACTAGTCGCTGCCAGCTCTACTACTACATCCTCCCTGCATTATAAACTCACTTTTTATTTACAATTCCATTTCATTTCCAAATGATGACTATCATTTTAAATTGGTGGTCTAAAAAACCCCACTGCATTGCAGTTCCAGTTCCCTCCAGTAGGATATAGTGCTGCTATAGACATATTTGCTGTAGAGAGCAGCTGGTTCATTCACAGAAAAACAACATTTACATGACATTTTAGTCATCTAGCAGACGCTCTTATCCAGAGCGACTTACAGGAGCAATTAGGGTTAAGTGCCTTGCTCAAGGGCACATCGACAGATTTTTCACCTAGTCGGCTCGGGGATTAGAACCAGCGACCTTTCGGTTACTGGCACAACGCTCTTAACCACTAAGCTACCAACCACGACAAACATTTCGTCCTCCTACTTCCTAACACCTCACTTGGCTTTCGACATCCTACATACATAAAAATGAAAACACAAAAAAATAATTCATAAGGTAATGCAAAATGTATGCAACGATCCACTCAAATAATCCAAAAACATCAAAAGTAGGGAAGCAGATCTCGCACTACTGTAAAAAACACCAAATGAACAGCCGTTCCATCCACACCACAACTGAGCTTTACTACCATCCGTCATACATCAGCCCTGCTCATACACACACCTCAGCAGGAGTCCTGCTCTATCAACTTTAAAGGGATACAAAATGACATATTGGTTTATGAACAAGGTATGACAGCAATCCATGCTTTCGTTTAGTTTCTCTGGCACTGTTTCCAAATGCTAATGTTTTAGCAGTTGTGGCTCAAATCCCATTCAAGTCTTGGGACCAATATTAGCCTTTTTCGCGCATCATGTCCAAATAATTTGCATCAACAAAAAAAAAATAACAATAGAAACTCAGTCACTTATAGAGTATTTGAACATGATGTGCAAAAAATGCTAATATTGGTCCCATGACTTGAATGGGATTTGTGCCACAAATGCTAAAACATTAGCATTTGAAAACAGTGCCAGCCACTGCCAGGGAAATTAAGCCAAAGCCTGGATTGCGGTCATACCTTGTTCATACCTTGACTGCTTACAGAATAAGGAAACCAATGTGTCATTGTATTTTGGGAGAACTATCCCTTTAACCACGCCACTGCCTCCTGTGACCACTGACCCATGCATTTTTTTTTTGTCATTTAGCAGACGCTCTTATCCAGAGCGACTTACAGTTAGTGAGTGCATACATTTTCATAGTGACACACAGTGAGTGCCTGCTCCCTCCCAGCAGAGGTCTCAGTTCGGAGGCAGAGGAGTATGCAAAGCAGATGTCACATTGCCAGCTTCTAAAAATAACATGGGGTCATAGAGGCGGAAGTGAAGTGTAGGATCAGTGAGCCCGTCATAAGTGTTAGCATGCAAGGGAGCTCAGGAGTGACACGTCAGGCCAGCGCAACGCTACAGGACATGCAACTGCAAGGGCGATGCTGCAGGGTGGAATGACTAGACTTAGTTTGATAGCACTTCATAACCAGTCAATCAATACACACCTGACACATCCAATTAAAATGTGTACTGTATTGGGATAATCAATCAAGAAATAAAGGAAAGACAAATCTCGACCTGCTAACAGTGTTGCTGCTCCCAAAAAGAGAATGTTCCGACAACACTTGCACCCTGAAATCAGGCTATAAACAAAACATAAAATCCTGAGTGGAAATGCCAAATCTCCTGAGTGTAATTAACCTCTGCACTCAAGTGTATTTATTCAGTCGTTAACTAATTTCCTGAAAAATGTATCAACCAGAATTCCCTGGGAGGACTTTGTTTTCTTCGATAAACAGGAAATAATGCATCCTCTCTGCCAAGTCAATTGTCTCATCGTGTGTGTGCATGTGTGTGTGTGTTCACATGGCCCCATGCCTGATTTCCACAAAAGCTGCAAAGGCACGTGGGTCACCCTGCAATCAGCTCATCTGTGAAATTAACCACAGGCAGGACCGTAGCTACATATGACAACACAGAGGTCTGGACCTCTGTGATTTTTACGAACTCAGTCGGGGTCTCAACTTACTGTTGAGATTTAGAATAGTAGAATACACACAAGGTGCAATTTCTATACTTGGTTGTGCATCAGCAGTTCTCTTCTTGTTATTATTATTATTATTATTATTATATGCCATTTAGCAGACGCTTTTATCCAAAGCGACTTACAGTCATGCATGCATACATTTATTTGTTATATGTCACTTACTGACAGTCACTCAATTAGCCCATGTCAGTTAAAACAAAAGTGATTGGTAAATGCTGCTCTGCTCTTTCCATGATCTCATCCTATAGAGTCATCCAGACCAGGGAAGGGTATAAACGTGTGACCAAGCCCTTCACCGATTGAGCAAAAGATGGGCTCGTTTCTGGCTTAGACCACTCCCGACTACAAAAACACATTTCAGCTGGTATTGGTCTCATCACAGATCTCATAAACTGGGTCTTGGTCTGAGTCACCCTACTCTAACTCACCTGACCCTAGGGCTAATTGTCCGATAAAAAAATAGAAAAGCAGAAATAATATTGGCGCCGGCCAGTTGTCCAGGAGAAGAAGAAAAAAATCCCATTGCGAAATAATGCCTTTTAGCCTCTTCATTGATGGAAATACCAGTCGATGGAAATACATTTGACTGGTCATGTTTATCGGTCTATAGGTTAATTTGCATAATTTAGTGGAAATAAATTGGCGCGTGTGTACAGTATATTCTTTATGCATCTTATTTATCACACATGTAAGCCTACAGCATACAGATACAGAGCCTTAGAGTGGAAAATCTGTCAGACAGCGCAAGAGCTGCTGCTGCTGAAGCAACTTGTGGTGCTTTCAAGACAACTGGAAATTCAAAAAAATACAAGGTCAAATCATGACGTCAATAATCTTCAGGTCAGAAAATCGGCGCTCTAGAAAGAGGCTTGAGTTCCCGAGTTGGAGTTAGATGACCGTCTAAAACGATTTTTCCCAGTCGGCGCTAGTTTTTTCCCCAGTTCCCAGTTCTCTTTTCCAGTTCCCAGTCGGAGATTTCCGAACTCCCAGTTGTTTTGAACGCAGCATCAAACGGCAACGGAAGGCAGGCTTCATCAGCGTGTCACACCACTTTGCAATGAGCTGGAGGCTGTATGCATTTTGAAAACATATACTTAATTGTTTGAAACCTGAATGTTTTAATACTTATTATGAAGTATGTCTTACCTTGCTTCAAAGTAGCCTTCAGATTATTAATTCTGAGATTGGGGATTGGAGGCTTTGCACAAGGTGAGTGTGTGTCTGGGAGGACATGTGTGTGAGAGGGTTTGTGTGTAGGCCTACCTGTTGTGTATGTGTGTGAGTCAGCGAGCGAGAATGATACTTTTATTATTATGGCGCAAATGCCACTCCTAGTATGTACAGTGAGGGAAAAAAGTATTTGATCCCCTGCTGATTTTGTACGTTTGCCCACTGACAAAGAAATGACCAGTATATAATTTTAATGGTAGGTTTATTTGAACAGTGAGAGACAGAATAACAACAAAAATATCCAGAAAAACACATGTCAAAAATGTTATAAATTGATTAGCATTTTAATGAGGGAAATAAGTATTTGACCCCCTCACAATCAGAAAGATTTCTGGCTCCCAGGTGTCTTTTATACAGGTAACGAGCTGAGATTAGGAGCACACTCTTAAAGGGAGTGCTCCTAATCTCAGCTTGTTACCTGTATAAAAGACACCTGTCAACAGAAGCAATCAATCAATCAAATTCCAAACTCTCCACCATGGCCAAGACCAAAGAGCTCTCCAAGGATGTCAGGGACAAGATTGTAGACCTACACAAGGCTGGAATGGGCTACAAGACCATTGCCAAGCAGCTTGGTGAGAAGGTGACAACAGTTGGTGCGATTATTCGCAAATGGAAGAAACACAAAATAACTGTCAATCTCCCTTGGCCTGGGGCTCCATGCAAGATCTCACCTCGTGGAGTTGCAATGATCATGAGAACGGTGAGGAATCAGCCCAGAACTACACGGGAGGATCTTGTCAATGATCTCAAGGCAGCTGGGACCATAGTCACCAAGAAAACAATTGGTAACACACTACGCCGTGAAGGACTGAAATCCTGCAGCGCCCGCAAGGTTCCCCTGCTCAAGAAAGCACATATACAGGCCCATCTGAAGTTTGCCAATGAACATCTGAATGATTCAGAGGAGAACTGGGTGAAAGTGTTGTGGTCAGATGAGACCAAAATGGAGCTCTTTGGCATCAACTCAACTCGCCGTGTTTGGAGGAGGAGGAATGCTGCCTATGACCCCAAGAACACCATCCCCACCGTCAAACATGGAGGTGGAAACATTATGCTTTGGGGGTGTTTTTCTGCTAAAGGGACAGGACAACTTCACCGCATCAAAGGGACGATGGACGGGGCCATGTACCGTCAAATCTTGGGTGAGAACCTCCTTCCCTCAGCCAGGGCATTGAAAATGGGTCGTGGATGGGTATTCCAGCATGACAATGACCCAAAACACATGGCCAAGGCAACAAAGGAGTGGCTCAAGAAGAAGCACATTAAGGTCCTGGAGTGGCCTAGCCAGTCTCCAGACCTTAATCCCATAGAAAATCTGTGGCGGGAGCTGAAGGTTCGAGTTGCCAAACGTCAGCCTCGAAACCTTAATGACTTGGAGAAGATCTGCAAAGAGGAGTGGGACAAAATCCCTCCTGAGATGTGTGCAAACCTGGTGGCCAACTACAAGAAACGTCTGACCTCTGTGATTGCCAACAAGGGTTTTGCCACCAAGTACTAAGTCATGTTTTGCAGAGGGGTCAAATACTTATTTCCCTCATTAAAATGTGTTTTTCTGGATTTCTTTGTTGTTATTCTGTCTCTCACTGTTCAAATAAACCTACCATTAAAATTATAGACTGATCATGTCTTTGTCAGTGGGCAAACGTACAGAATCAGCAGGGGATCAAATACTTTTTTCCAATCACTGTATTAGGCTAATTATGTTTATGTGTGTGGTTCCCTGGCTGCTGCAATCAGGCTCTGCTCTGCCACTCTGAAATCACTCAGATAAGGGGTGTACTTAAAGGGGTGCAGAAAGGAGTGTGTGTAGGTGCGTGTCAGTTTTTTTGTAGCCAACGATAAACCCCATGAGGAAGGCAGGCAGTTGAGTGCAGGCAGTGGACAGTGTGTGTAAACACAACAAACTGCAGAGGAACCGGTCAAGAATAGACTGACTCCTACCCAAAATAAAGTGTCGGACCATGCAGGCAGGGAGGCAGGCAGGCCTGGGGCTCAGCATATCCATGTCTAAACCCATTACACAGTGTAGCCCGCTGCAGGCCAACGCTGAGACTGTTACAACACTAACACCAGGAGAGGAGAGGACTTGGCTGGAAAAAGTCCAAAAGACATTAAAAGTAGTTACATAAAACAGAGCTCACTGGATAGAGGAGGATGTCCTAAAAGCCAATCAGAGATGTAGCCTAAACATTGAGCTGCTCCTGAGGAAATGGACCTGCATAAAAACACCATATAACACATAAGTGCAGTGGAGCAGTGGGTTGCAGCTTTAGAGAAGGTAAACACAGCCATTCTGAGGAACCATTACCGGTAGAACAAGAGCTGTAATGTCTAGGTTTAGATCAAGGGTCTGTTCTGTCCTGTGCTGTTGTCTATCATAAGGATACCTGTCCTCAGTGGAGGTTAGAGAGGGTTAAGGTTTCTATTAGGACTGGCACAATTAGCGTATAACCGACGGTTATGAAGACAGTCATGAAAATAAAATAACCGTCATAATAACAGTTTTGTTTTGTTTTTTGTCGAATGAATAGCTGACTGAATGACCACAATGCAGCAGCAGCACACATAGAAATAGAATGAATTGAACAGGCTTGGAACCTCTAACCCTGGCAATTTGACTGGTAAACTCATGGGTACACTCGCAATGGCTGTCTGGTATTGTGATGCAATCATTTCCATGGTAATGTAGAATGTTCATTCAAATTATGTTAACTGATGTGGCTCATGCAATGGAATGTATTCTTTGTTATGTCAGTTTAGTTGTATCAACAAATCACAGCACATATTTTACTTCCTGCTTTGCTCCTATGGGTACACTCGCAATGGCCGCCAGTCCACCCATTATGCCATCATTGACTTGAATTGGGATGCTCGTTCTATTCATTCTATTTCTATGGCAGCACATGCAGTCATGAGCAGAGAAGAGGAGACATTTTTATTATTTTGCTATTCGAACAGTATTAAGGCCAATTTTCGTCATCCAAAATTCCATGACTGTCACAGCCCTAGTTTCTATGTTGGTACTACGGAAGATTGAAACAATCTTTCACAGGATTGTAGCACCACAGTGCGTGGATACAACTTTAATGCCTCCGTAATGCAGTCAGAGCACCATTACAGAGCAGGAGCGGCTACTTGCCTGACTGACAGAGAGAGGAGATACAAGTGCTGCTGTGTGTTTCACACTACTATAAAGAAGAGACAGCTTGATTGAGTGGGTTCAAGCAAGCATGAATGAGTGTAGTGTGAGCCAATTTAATTGTACACATTAAACCTGCTCTGTTTAGAATGTGGGAATCCAAAGGGCGCATAAATGTGTATGTAGGCATCTGATCTGTGTGTGTGTGTGTACTATGAGGCTGTACTCATCATGTGATGTGTGTAAGCATCAGTGTGCATGTTTGTGTTTGTGTGTTTACTTTGCAGATTTTCACACAGATAAATTCACCTCAATCCTCCACTCAGTGACCTCTGACCCTCAGGACCATGGGATACTGAGCAATAAGAGTGATGATATCAACACCATTGAATGTCTTGATTTCACAACTTTTAAAAGGTCCTTTGATCAGTCAAGACCGTGAATTATTAAGCCAATTTACAGACTGTTCTGTTCATGATTCACTCAAAGTCAATGACAACACATTTGGCCCTTATGACAACATAACATCCTTTATCTGACAGTAATGTTAGTTCAGACACTTTGTTTGTTTCAGATTAATGGATAACTGTACACAAGTACAATATAATAGAAGCGATCTGATGGGAAAGACGCGACAGCCTGGAGATTTACAAACCTGGATCCTGCGTCATCATCCCAACAGCAACATGTTTTGATCTCGGGACGAGAGCGCACGAGGTGCTCGCACATCTACTTGTCAAAGTGAGCGCAAGCTAAGTAGCTAGGCTAGCTACTAAATGGCCATAAATACAACACGCTAGCTAGTCAGGTAACTGCATATTTCGGCTTCAACGAATGTCTGTATTTACTTACCTTACAAGGAAACGGTAGAGTAGAGGCAACTTTTTCCATAGCCAAGTTCCTGATACTCGGGGTGAGAGGGCCGCGACAAGTCGGACAACAACTCAGCTTTTGACGACATTGGTTGCAAACTAGATGTCCGGCCTGGCATTGCAGAATCGGTGGCAGAACGTAGTCAAAACAAACCGGGCACTCGAACAAGGCTGTAAGTTCAGCAGCTTGTCCAGGTAGCGCTGCTGAGGGCAAGGCAACAGCAGCGACAGGTAGAGCCGAGCCAGACCCGGCCACAGCTCCTACTCCGGCGGCTGCAGCTGAGGCAGCAGCTCCTCCCGAACCTCCGTGCTTTCCTCCTCCTGCTTTCCCGGCGCCGAGTCCTCCGCCCCCACCGCCCGCAGAGGACGGACGGCTCATATCGATTAGTTGAGTTCTTTAGGATAAACCCAGCGCGGAGTTTGAAGCCCAGAACCCTGTTTACGCACTCAGACTACGCTCCAAGATTTCTCCAAGCCTCCGGGGACAGAACATGGCGGTCTGTGTTTGACAGAAAGCAGAAAGCCCATTGGAGAGCATGGTTTGGACTGACAGCTTCTGCGCCAATTAGAAAGTGAGCCTGGGCGGTTACGTAAGGCGCACTGTGTATACGCAAGAGTACAAGGGACATGTTAACATGTAGTCACAGATAGAACATACCTCAGTGTAAAATCTTTGATGTAGTCTTCTTCTTAGAATTTTTATTGGCGGATCGCAACTAACGTTTCAGAGTATATACCGCCACCTACTGCCCTGGAGAGTGAGGCCGGCTTCATATGACTATCTTATATTCTCCTACCTAGCCCTTTACTGATAAAATAACATAAAGCCCTACAAACCTCCCTCATCCCATCTCCCCACCCAAAATACCAACTAAACCCCATCCCTGTCCAAAGTCATACAATTCATAATAGGGTAGAGTGGGGTAAGTGAGCCAAAGGGTTAGTGGGGGGATCTATTCTCTTACAACTAGACGTGATGCCTAGCTTAGAAAGAATACATTAATGATTAAACATAATAGGTTTGTGCTGTACTGATATAGATTGTTTAACATAACAAGCTGTGATTAATGTGAGGAACCGTTAGGGGGTAGGCTGAGATAGACTTGTGACTCACACACACACACTGCCTCTTTGTTAAACTGCTCAAGGACATGTGTACTGCAACAAAAACAACTAATGCCCGGCAACAGGGATGCGCCAAGGGGCTGGGACCAGCCTGAGCGCCAACGATAGGTTGGGTAAGTTTAAACCACACCCAGCCTCTACTCTGACAGGCCCAGCCTGGAGCAGGAACTATCTCTGTCAGAGTATTAAAGAAGAACCTTGGGTTGAAAAAGTTAGTTCTCTGACTGCCCTGCGTGGTGTTTCAGTGAGCCCGTATATACGAACATCATATTTACCATTCAAGTGTTTGCATTAATTAAAATACTAGTCTATCTTAGAAGACGTGTATTGACCTCTTTTTGTTCCTATACCAGATTCGAATTGACGCAACTTGACATTAGTTAACCAAGGGTTAGTTGAGCCACCCCTTGTTTCTAGGAAACACACAAAATGAATAATACGACCAAATATTTAAGAAGAGGTCATCATTTCATGGAGTCTGTGAAGGAAGAAACCACATGGAAAAAGTGGTAAGCAAGTTAGTTCCAAAAAACAAAGTCAAATGAATGTATTGTGTCATGATGCTTGTATCTAAACCAAAGTAGATAGTTTTAAGATAGTTTTCCGCATCAGTTGGAGTCTCTATAAGCTACAATATGAGGTCCTAAACCTAGTATTAAAGTGCATCCTTGTAGCTGTGTGGGCTAATATAGTCCAAATGTTTGCCTTGGGGTAAGTTGAGCCAATGGCCACCATACCCCATACAAATGATGATTACATTTTGATCACATATGCATAATATTTTTGCAATGTGTCATGCATATGAACTCAAAATTCAACTCAAGTGCATTTTTATTGTTACAGAGCAGACATCATCATGCCCTGTGTATACAAACATAAAACAAGCTAGGGTCTAGTCCCCCTTGACGTTTTTGAGAGAGCAGCCAAGGAAGTGAGAGAAGAGAAGAAGTCCATTTGAGCAGCAGCACAGTTGCAGTCCGAGGGTAAAATCACTGGGGAAGCCCTCCCGCCCTCCTGCGGCCTAAAGGCCGAGACAATAAGAAGACACAGTGGCAGAATAAATTCAACCCCACCTGTTTAAAGCCCCACCTGTTTAGCTAAAAAATATATATTTATATTTGTTTGTTTGTTGTTGTTGCCTGTTTTGCATGTTATTTTAGCATTAATACGTGTCACATATCAGTTTGCAAACAATGTAAAAAAATGTAATAATCATTTAGTTAATAAAGCTGCATACCAACATGGTCTCTTTTTTGCTTTCTTGAGTAAGGCAGCTCCAAAATGCAGGTGTTTCAGCCTAGCTCAGTGCTTTCTGTGGTGGTGGGGCAGCCAGCGGAAAATACGGAGCGTAGGGGTTGGTAATGTTCTCTAGTTGCGCCGTGATTAGCTCAGTGTTCTGTCACTCATGGGGGCACTACGTCACTGCAAAATCTACAGGGAGAGCTCGAAATTTCAAGCCCCTTGGGTGCTGCCATAGAGTTACACTAGAAGTGCCCATCCAAGAAGGCTCAAGGTCATTGGACACAGATAAAATGATGTCATATCACGTTATATCTACCGTAGCTTTGATTGGACTGATCTTGTCAACATCATACTTTCAAAATATTAGCAAGCTAGCAGTCATCATCATGAATCAAGTCGACAATATACTGGCAAATCCTTTTCAATCCTTGCCTTGTCATATGAAGAGATAAAATGTATCGGTGCTCATCGGCCATAAACATTTACATTTTTGTCATTTAGCAGACGCTCTTATCCAGAGCGACTTACAGTTAGTGAGTGCATACATTTTTTCATACTGGCCCCCCGTGGGAAACGAACACCCAACCCTGGCGTTGCAAGTGCCATGCTCTACCAACTGAGCTACACAGGGCCTATTACACATTACACAACAAGTTGGAAACCGCAAATTCAACAATGAGTGGTTTGGAAGGAATCAGTGGCTAACTGCAAGCATTGCAAAGCAGGTCGATTTGTTGCTAAAAGTTGCTAAATGACGTTGTGATGTCATTGCGTGATGACATTACGTAATAACGTAAAACTGCGTCATTACGTAGAATACACAATAAGGTTACTCAGATTGACTGGCCATCTCAGCGACAAATATGATTTGACATTTGTTCGTTTAGATTTGTTTGTTTATCATCACATATTTTTATTTGTAAAAGTAATATAAACACAGCACATTTTATATAATCAGATATTTTTATTTTTAAACACAACACATTGAATTATTGAACAATTACACATGACACATTATTGAACAATTACATTTTATTTATTTTCTTATTAACTAGTAAACCTACACATTCTGAACAATTATAGTTTTAAGCAGTGTATTTACTAATTACAAGGTATATATGCTATCTTATTGAACAAGCAACTTAACTCAAATAATTATGTGTGCGCTAGGCATCTCTCTCCAGCTCTCTCCAGGTTGTTGTGCTGCTTGGCTGGCCTGCTGCTGCCTGTGCACGAGCTGAGCACCTGCTGCTGACATCACTCACAATGCACTTTTGCAGCCAGGCACATGTGTTGTGACTGAGTGTGTGACAGAGAAAATAGTTTTTGTGTCATTTAGAGGGAAAATGCGTGCATTTTAGCGTTTGAGTCACTTTTCAAAAGTTGCTAAAAGTTCCAAATAAAAATTTAAAAGTAGCTACATTTGTTGCTAGGTGCTGTTTGAAAATAAAGTTTGCTAAATCTAGCAACAAAATTGCTAAGTTGTCATCACTGGCAATCACTAGCCTGCTATTCAGTGGAGTGGGTGTGTGGTCCAAGTCTGGGTTTAAGGGTCTCTTTTCCAAGCTTAAAAGGATAAACATTCAACATTGGCCATGCTGTCAATCCAGCATGACTTCTGCCGCGTTCAAAACAACTGGAAATTCGGAACCGGGAAATCTAAGACTTTAGTGAATTCAAGACAACTGGGAACTCTGAAAATAAACGAGCTCCGACTGGGAAAATACGTTTTGAAAGGTCATCCAACTCGGAATTCCAAGTCGGGAACTCTGGCCTCTTTCTAGAGCTCCGACCTGAAGATCACTGATGTCATGATTCAACCTTGTTTTTTTCCAGAGTTCCCAGTTGTCTTGAAAGCACCATAAATCCAGAGAATGCCAGACTTTGATGACAAAGTTTGAGGACAAAAGTTGCACCACGAAGGACCGCCGCCCCACCTTTCTGTTCAAGTGAGCACAGCACAACAACAGTGAGTCCAAAATTGTCTTGTATGCTGGTGCAGAAATTATGTAATATGCCAGGGAGATATGTCTACTGTAGCTAAGAAAGTAATACTAAGTGTATGTTGTGTAGTAAGCTGTTAGTAGCCCATGTGCCCCTCACTCTAATCATTTGGTCCCTTTTCCCCTCATAACTTAGCCTACTGTTCTGACTTGGTGTACGGGGAGAATACTGTAAGAACGGCCCATGTTCTAAATTCTGTCGCTGTACATTTCAAAAGTGCTGAACAAATAGTTATATTAACTACGTCCGTCCTAGCTTGCTCATTTATGTCTTAATCGAAATTACGGATTGCCTCTTATCCGCTCGTCGTCCCCTTATGCCATAGTTTGTACATCTCAATTGTCAGTAGAAACCACATTTGTTTAAGCAAGTCAGCCATATCAGCTATGTTTTTTTTAAAGGCAGTAAATGAGGCTGAATGAACTTTTTCGCTGCCAGACAAGTCTCCGTTGATAGCCAGGTGTAGCATTGGTAAGGATTCACTCCATGGTGCTGAAAAGAAAGCTCTGCTGTTGGGACAGCTTTATGTAGGCCCTAACTGTTTGTGGGCACCGTTTGTCACCGTTATTGTGAGAGTGTGATTTGAAGGAGTCAGGCGCAGGAGGGTAAATCACCGAATACAGAGTTTATTCCGTAGGAAACAGTTACGCTGGATAGCGTCAACAAAATACAGGCACACGGGGAACAATAGCCCGGAAATACAAGGTACGGGTAGCTCAACCGAGCTACACTCAACTCACAAATAACAATAACCCACAAGGACAAGGGGGGCCGAGGGAACACTTATACATGTACTAATGAGGGGATTTGAACCAGGTGTGTGTAATTGACAAGACAAGACAAATGGAATGATGCGATATGGAGCAGCAGTGGCTAGTAGGTGACAATGAACGCCGAAGCCTGCCCGAACAAGGAGGGGAGGCAGCTTCGGAGGAAGTCGTGACAATTATAGAGCAATTAATGTATTGTTTAGTGTTGTGTTGTGGCTTTGCTTGCATGCATCAAAAAAATTTATGGGGAGTTTGCCCCACCAAGATTTACATCAACATAAGCTAAATATGATGTGGCTGTCAATGGTTCTGATTTCTGTGTGCATGTGTGCGTTCGTGCAAGTAGAAACACATGTTGACTCACCCTACTTGTAGAGAAATGCCAATGGCATCCTCCTCTTTCATGTTGACGAAACGGTCTATGACTCTGTCATATAGTATACACTTTAATTGTTTGTTGTCCTAGGCTACCTGGCCAAAATGCTACGGGCGGCAACAATGTCATACTAATTTGGACCAGACAGCATCAGATTGATGGCCTACACGTAGAGAGACAGAGGGGCGCTGTTTCGCTTGCTGGGATGCTTTCTCCTGTGAGATACATTCTGTAACGATCCCGGCTGTCTGAGTCGGGTCCTGGTCGTAATCTCCAGTTTCCCGAGGGTTCGGGAACGCTCCGGGGAGCGCTCTGGTTTCCGCACCTGCTTCCCATTAGCAATCTGCACACCTGGGCCTAATCAGCACCTTTCTTAGGCTCTGGCCCAACATCCAGTTCCTGCCGGATCGTTAGCCATGAACAGTAGGTGTATCTGCGTATCAGTTAGAGTATCTAGCGTGAGTTTTGTTGTTTTGTACTTTGTTGAGTTTTGTGTCCTTACCTCCGTTTTTGTTCACCTGCAGTCACACGTCCGGAACCTTCACCCCACCTCTGCCTGATGGTCGGCGGCTGCCGAGCCATCACTGGACCTTGCACTGCACCCCCAACTACTCATCCACGCCGCCCGCTCTGTCCCCGGAATATTCTGCACCTTTTGTTTGTATCCGAATAAACCCTCACTTTCGTTCAACTCTCCTTGTCCTGGTCTGCTTTTGGGTTCTGGCTGAGGGAACTGTGACAGAACGATCCGGCCAATTATGAACCCAGCGGACCTGGACTCCGTTCGCCATGCCATTACCCAGCAGGAGAAGATGTTGGGCCATCATAGCACGGTACTACAGGAGATCGCGTTGTCAGTTCGGAACCTTTCTACCGGCCTGATGGAGGTCCAGAACCAACGCCAGTGTCCGGTGGAGGACCCACTACCGGTTTCACCCATCTCGCCTGCCGCTTCTGAAGTTGTGTCCCTCCGTGAGCCCAAGGTTCCGACGCCGGAGAAATATGAGGGGGAGCTGGGAAGATGCCGTTCCTTCCTTATGCAGTGTGGATTAGTGTTCGATCTACAGCCCTACTCTTATGCCACTGACAAGGCTAGGATAGCCTTTTTGATTGAGTTGCTGCGTGGTCGAGCGCTGGAGTGGGCTTCAGCCGTTTGGGAACGACAGGATCCCTGCATGGCTTCATACCAGGGGTTCACGGCCGAGATGAGGAAGCTCTTCGACCATTCCGTCCGAGGGAGGGACGCAGCTAGGCGTCTGTTTTCTCTTCACCAAGGAACTCGCAGCGTGGCCGACTTCGTGATCGAGTTCAAGACGTTGGCTGTGGAGAGTGGGTGGAACGAGGAGTCTTTGCAAGCGGCCTTTTACCAGGGCCTGTCGGAGCAGCTCAAGGATGAGTTGATCTCCTATCCGAGCCTAGTGACCTGGACAGCTTGGTAGCCTTGTCTATTCGGGTGGATAATCGAGTCCGAGAGCGAAGGGGGAGAAGCAATGGGGTCCGTCCAATCGATCAGCTTCTCAGTTCCCAGTCGGGTCGGGTGGTGGACCAGAACACGTCGATCATTCTCCACCACTAAGGATTAGTGGAGAGGACCTCTCTCCCGATTCTGAACCCATGCAAGTGGGGCGGCACGGGTTAACCAAGGAGGAGCGTCAACAGAGACGTAAGACCAACTGCTGCCTCTACTGTGGTCGCTTCGGGACATTACATCTCCACTTGTTCCCGGCGGTCGTCAAACTGCCCGGCTCGCTAAAGTTGGGAGGACTTTTAGCGAGCCAGTTTCAACCTCTCAGTACCTCTGTCAGACCCCGCTTCCCGGCTACCCTTGTGAACAGGAATCAGAGCTTAGCGCTTAACGCTTTTATCGATTCAGGTGCCGACGGAAGCTTTCTTGATGCCGAGTTGGTGGAACAGCTGGGGCTTTCCAAGGAGCAATTGCCGGAAGCCATTGAAGCGACCACTCTGAACGGCAGTAGTCTGGCACGTATCACGATGAGGACTGAACCGGGTTAAGATGTGGTTGTCGGGGAATCATTCTGAGATGATTTCATTTTTCATTCTGCCGTCTTCCCATGTTCCTCTGGTCCTTGGATACCCCTGGCTGAAGGAACACAATCCCACGTTCGATTGGGTGACGGGCAAGGTAACGAGTTGGAGCCTTGATTGTCATGCTAACTGTCTCAAGACTGCCTGCCCCCATTCGGTTCCCAGTCAGGTGATTGAGGCTAAACCCCCAGATTTGTCCCTGGTTCCCGAGACATATCACGATTTGGGGGAAGTTTTCAGTAAGCAGAAGGCTCTGTCACTTCCTCCCCACCGACCATATGATTGTGCCATCAACCTGGTTCCTGGAGCTGTCTACCCCAAGGGAAGGTTATACAGTATCTCCCGACCTGAACGTGAGGCGTTGGAGACCTACATCAAGGAGTCCCTAGCTGCTGGTCTCGTTCGTCCCTCGTCATCACCCCTGGGGGCAGGTTTCTTCTTTGTGGGAAAGAAGGATGGCTCTCTTCGACCGTGTATTGATTATCGGGGGTTGAATGACATCACGGTCAAGAACAAGTATCCCCTGCCCTTGATGAGTTCTGCCTTCGACTCCTTACAGGGTGCTACGGTGTTCACCAAGCTAGACCTACGCAATGCGTATCACCTGGTCCGGATCAGAGAGGGGGACGAGTGGTTGACGGGTTTCAATACACCGATGGGTCACTTCGAGTATCAGGTGATGCCGTTTGGACTGACCAATGCTCCAGCGGTATTCCAGAGTATGGTGAACGACGTCCTGAGAGATATGATCGGTCTCTTCGTGTTTGTTTACCTGGATGACATTCTGATCTTCTCGAAGGAACCTTCCGACCACGTCCAGCATGTCCGGCAGGTTCTGCAGCGATTGTTGGAGAATCGCCTGTTCGTGAAGGCCGAGAAGTGCGAGTTTCACGCCCACACTACATCCTTTCTCGGGTACATCATCTCCAGGGGTGAGATTAGGATGGATCAGGAGAAGGTTAGAGCGGTTCTGGAATGGGCCCAGCCCGGTACGAGATTGCAACTCCAGAGATTTTTGGGGTTTGCGAATTTCTACCGCAGATTCATCCGGGATTACAGCCGTGTGGCCGCTCCCATTAACTGCCTTGACTTCCAGCATCAGGACCTTCAAGTGGAATCCGGAGGCGGATCGAGCGTTTCTGGATTTGAAGAGGCGGTTCACCAACGCACCGATTCTCTCTCAACCGGACACGGCCCGTCAGTTCGATCGTTGAAGTGGACGCGTCTGATGTGGGAGTTGGCGCCATCCTGTCGCAGCGATGCTCCACGGACAGTAAACTCCATCCCTGCGCCTACTACTCTCGTCGCCTTTCGCCTGCGGAGAGGAATTACGATGTGGGTAACCGGGAGCTTCTCGCGGTGAAACTTGCCTTGGAGGAGTGGCGCCACTGGTTGGAGGGGGCGGAGCAACCGTTTATTGTCTGGACTGACCACAAGAATCTTGCTTACGTGCAATCGGCTAAACGTCTCAACTCCCGTCAGGCCAGGTGGGCGTTGTTTTTCGGACGATTCAAGTTTGTCCTGACGTTCCGACCTGGATCTAAGAACGGCAAGGCGGACGCCTTGTCCCGGATGTTCTCCAAGACGGAGGAGAGTGGGTCCAAGACCGAGACAATTCTCCCCCGGAACTGCGTCGTGGGAGCAGTTATGTGGAGGATTGAGGAGGAGGTGCTGGCGGCCCTTCGGACTCAGCCCGGTCCCGGTAACGGTCCACCCGGTCGGTTGTTTGTGCCTGAGTCGGTTCGTCCTGCTGTTCTCAAATGGTCCCACGCCAGTAAGATGGCTTGTCACCCTGGCGTGGCTCGGACAATGGCGTTCCTTCGCAGACGTTTTTGGTGGCCTGCCATGGCCGAGGATACTCGGGGTTTTGTGGCTGCCTGTCCAGAGTGTGCGCAGAATAAGAGTACCAATCGGCCCAGCTCTGGACTACTTCACCCCCTTCCTATTCCCCGGCGTCCATGGTCGCATCTGGCCCTGGACTTCGTCACGGGGTTGCCCGCTTCTGAGGGGAACACGGTCGTTCTGACTATCGTGGACAGGTTCAGCAAGTTCGCCCACTTTGTGCCTATTGCCAAGCTTCCCTCTGCCTCGAGACGTCCGAGATCCTGGTCAGGAGGTTTTCAGGGTCCACGGTTTGCCCAGTGATATCGTTTTCCGACCGTGGCCCTCAGTTTACCTCTGCTGTCTGGAAGTCCTTCTGTTTGGCCATTGGAGCTACAGTCAGTCTCACATCTGGTTTTCACCCCCAATCCAATGGTCAGGCGGAGAGAGCCAACCAGAAGATGGAATCCACGCTACGCTGTCTGGTCTCTTCCAACCCCACCTCCTGGGCCTCTCAGTTGCCTTGGGTTGAGTATGCCCACAATACTCTCCCTACATCTGCCACTGGGATGTCTCCCTTCCAGTGCCTGTATGGCTACCAACCTCCCCTGTTCCCCTCTCAGGAGAAGGAGCTCTCTGTGCCTTCTGTTCAGGCCCATATTCGTCGTTGCCACCGGACCTGGCATCGGGCCAGAAAGGCACTCCTTAGAGGTTCGGACCGGTATCAGCTCCAGGCGAATCGTCGCCGGACCCCCGCTCCCACCTATACCATCGGAGATAGGGTTTGGTTGGCCACACGGGATCTTCCGTTACGGACTGAGTCTAGGAAGTTGTTACCGAAGTTTATTGGTCCGTTTGTGGTGGAGAAGGTGATCAATCCAGTGGCAGTGCGACTCAAACTACCGAGGACGCTCAGAGTCCATCCCACCTTTCATGTCTCCTGCCTCAAGCCTGTCTTCCTCAGTCCTCTGTTGCCTCCTCCGCCTCCTCCTCCTCCTCCTCGGATGATCGGAGGTGGTCCTGCCTACACGGTGCGTCGCATTATGGATTCCAGACGGCGGGGCCGGGGTTTCCAGTATCTCGGTGGACTGGGAGGGGTATGGTCCTGAAGAGAGGAGTTGGATTCCGCGGCGACAGGTCCTAGATGCGGATCTCATCAGGGACTTTTACCGCCTCCATCCTGGCGCTCCGGGAGTCCGCCCGGTGGCGTCTCGGAGGGTACTGTAACGATCCCGGCTGTCTGAGTCGGGTCCTGGTCGTAATCTCCAGTTTCCCGAGGGTTCGGGAACGCTCCGGGAGCGCTCTGGTTTCCGCACCTGCTTCCCATTAGCAATCTGCACACCTGGGCCTAATCAGCACCTTTCTTAGGCTCTGGCCCAACATCCAGTTCCTGCCGGATCGTTAGCCATGAACAGTAGGTGTATCTGCGTATCAGTTAGAGTATCTAGCGTGAGTTTTGTTGTTTTGTACTTTGTTGAGTTTTGTGTCCTTACCTCCGTTTTTGTTCACCTGCAGTCACACGTCCGGAACCTTCACCCCACCTCTGCCTGATGGTCGGCGGCTGCCGAGCCATCACTGGACCTTGCACTGCACCCCCAACTACTCATCCACGCCGCCCGCTCTGTCCCCGGAATATTCTGCACCTTTTGTTTGTATCCGAATAAACCCTCACTTTCGTTCAACTCTCCTTGTCCTGGTCTGCTTTTGGGTTCTGGCTGAGGGAACTGTGACACATTCAGCCTCTTGCGAATTGAAGGAAAATTATGAAACAGAGATGAAAGATAAAACATATTTTTAGTATTTTTTTATTTTATTTTTATTTTAAATTGTATATTTCTTTGTAGTATATTTTTTTGGGGGGCGTAAATTTTTTGGGGAAGCCTGGCTTCCCTTGGCATCCATGAATACACGCCACTGCAGCAGCAACTTGATGAAAAAATAGACTGAATGACGCTGTATTGCTCAGTTGGTAGAGCATGGCGCTTGCACCGCCAGGGTTATGGGTTTGATTCCTGGGGCCACCCACGTAAACTGTATGCAAGCATGCCTGTAAGTCACTTTGGATAAAAGCGTCTGCTAAATGGCATATACAGTTGAAGTCGGAAGTTTACATACACTTAGGTCGGAGTCATTAAAACTCGTTTTTCAACCACTCCACAAATGTCTTGTTAACAAACTATAGTTTTGGCAAGTCGGTTAGGACATCTACTTTGTGCATGATAACAAGTCATTTTTCCAACAATTGTTTACAGACAGATTATTTCACTTATAATTCACTGTATCACAATTCCAGTGTGTCAGAAGTTTACATACACTAAGTTGACTGTGCCTTTAAACAGCTTTGAAAATTCCAGAAAATGATGTCATGGCTTTAGAAGCTTCTGATAGGCTAATTGACATCATTTAAGTCAATTGGAGGTGCACCTGTGGATGTATTTCAAGGCCTAAACTCAGTGCCTCTTTGATAGACATCATGGGAAAATCAAAAGAAATCAGCCAAGACCTCCACAAGTCTGGTTCATCATTAGGAGCAATTTCCAAACGCCTGAAGGTACCACGTTCATCTGTACAAACAATAGTACGCAAGTATAAACACCATGAGACCACACAGCCGTCATACCGCTCAGGAAGGTTCTGTCTCCTAGAGATGAACGCACTTTGGTGCGAAAAGTGCAAATCAATCCCAGAACTACAGCAAAGGACCTTGTGAAGATGCTGGAGGAAACAGGTACAAAAGTATCTATATCCACAGTAAAACAAGTCCTATATCGACATAACCTGAAAGGCCGCTCAGCAAGGAAGAAGCCACTGCTCCAAAACCTCCATAAAAAAGCCAGACTACGGTTTGCAACTGCACATGGGGACAAAGATCGTACTTTTTGGAGAAATGTCCTCTGGTCTGATGAAACAAAAATAGAACTGTTTGGCCATAATGACCATCGTTATGTTTGGAGGAAAAGGGGGTTGCTTGCAAGACATAAAGCTTGGTCGCAAATGGGTCTTCCAAATGGACAATGACCCCAAGCATACTTCCAAAGTTGTGGCAAAATGGCTTAAGGACAACAAAGTCAAGGTATTGGAGTGGCCATCACAAAATCCTATAGAAAATTTGTGGGCAGAACTGAAAAAGTGTGTACGAGCAAGGAGGCCTACAAACCTGACTCAGTTACACCAGCTCTGTCAGGAGGAATGGGCCAAAATTCACCCAACTTTTTGTGGGAAGCTTGTGGAAGGCTACCCGAAACGTTTGACCCAAGTTAAACAATTTAAAGGCAATGCTACCAAATACTAATTGAGTGTATGTAAACTTCTGACCCACTGGGAATGTGATGAAAGAAATAAAAGCTGAAATAAATCATTCTCTCTACTATTATTCTGACATTTCACATTCTTAAAATAAAGTGGTGATCCTAACTGACCTAAGACGGGGGATTTTTACTTGGATTAAATGTCAGGAATTGTGAAAAACAGAGTTTAAATGTATTTAGCTAAGGTGTATGTAAACTTCCGACTTCAATTGTATATACTGAAGAAGTACATTGACAAAAAAGATAACAAACGTACCTGTGAGAAGGATAGGCTATGATAGAGTATCAGACGCAAGTGGTCTTATCTGATGACACAGAGTCTGAGCTTGCTAAACATATCCAGAAACTCAAGGACCAGTTTCATGGGCTTAGTAGCCTCAAATGCAGAGAACTTGCCTAAGCATTGGCACATCAAAACAACATTCCTGTCTCAGACAACTGGTCAAGAAATTGAAGGGTAAGTGCTATTGAACAGAGATATTTATATCTGAATGTAGGCATACATTTAAGATACAGTGCCTTCAGAAAGTATTCACACCTTTGTTATGCCAAGCCTAAATAAGTTCAGGAGTAAAAATGCACTTAACAAGTCACATAATAAGTTGCATGGACTCACTCTGTGTGCAATAATAGTGTTTAACATGATTTTTGAATAACTACCTCATCTCTGTACCCAACACAGTGCTATGAAAAAGTATTTGCCCCCTTTCTAATTTTCTCTACTTTTGCATATTTGTGATACTGAATGTTATCAGATCTTCAACCAAAACCTAATATTAGATAAAGGGAACGTAAGTGAACAAATAACACAACAATTACATATTTATTTCATTTATTTCATAAACAAAGTTATGCAACACCCAATTCCCCTGTGTGAAAAAGTAATTGCCCCCTTACACTCAATAACTGGTTGTGCCACCTTTAGCTGCAATGACCAAACACTGCATTCCACAGTAAGAACATCATACCAAAGGTCAAGCATGGTAGGGGTGGTGGTGTGATGGTTTGGGGATGCTTTGCTGCCTCAGGACCTGGACGACTTGCCTTAATAGAAGGAACCATGAATTCTGCTCTGTATCAGAGAATTCTACAGGAGAATGTCAGACCATCCGTCTGTGAGCTGAAGCTGAAGCGCAGCTGGGTCATGCAGCAAGACAATGATCCAAAACACACAATCAAGTCTACATGAAAATTGCTAAAAAGCAACAAATTGGAAGTTTTGGAATGGCCTAGTCAATGTCCAGACCTAATCCCAATTGAGATGTTGTGGCAGGACTTGAAACGAGCAGTTCATGCTTGAAAACCCACACGTCACTGAGTTAAAGCAGTTCTGCATGGAAGAGTGGGCCAAAGTTCCTCCACAGCGACGTGAGAGACTGATCAACAACTACAGGAAGCATTTGGTTGGAGTCATTGCAGCTAAAGGTGGCACAACCAGTTATTGAGTGTAAGGGGGCAATAACTTTTTCACACAGGGGAATTGGGTGTTGCATAACTTTGTTTATGAAATAAATATGTAATTGTTGTGTTATTTGTTCACTTATGTTCCCTTTATCTAATATTAGGTTTTTGTTGAAGATCTGATAACATTCAGTATCACAAATATGCAAAAGTAGAGAACATTAGAAAGGGGGCAAATACTTTTTCATAGCACTGTAATTATCTGTAAGGTCCCTCAGTTGAGCAGTGAATTTCAAATACAGATTCAACCACAAAGACCAGGGATGTTTTCCAATGCTTCGCAAAGATTGGCACCTATTGGTAAATGAGTAAAAAGAAGAAAAGCAGACATTGAATATCCCTTTGTTCATGGGGAAGTTAATAATGACACTTTCGATGGTGTATCAATACACCCAGTCACTACAAAGATACAGGCATCCTTCCTAACTCAGTTGATGTGGCAGGGTCTACAGACAATCATGGACTACAAAATGAAAACCGGCCACGTCGCGGACACCGACGTCTTGCTGCCAGACAAGCTAAACACCTTCTTCTCCCGCTTTGATGATAATACAGTGCCACCAACGAGGCCCGCTACCAAGGACTGTGGGCTCTCCTTCTCCGTGGCTGACACGAGTAAAACATTTAAGCATGTTAACCCTCGCAAGGCTGCCGGCCCAGACGGCATTCCTAGCCGCGTCTTCAGAGCATGCGCAGACAAGCTGGCTGGTGTGTTTACGGACATATTCAATCTCTCCCTATCCCAGTCTGTTGTCCCCACATGCTTCAAGATGGCCACCATTGTCCCTGTACCCAAGAAAGCAAAGGTAACTGAACTAAATTACTATCGTTCTGTAGCAATCACTTCTGTCATCATGAAGTGCTTTGAGAGACTAGTCAAGGATCATATCACCTCAACCTTACCTGCCACCCTAGACCCACTTCAATTTGCTTACCACCCCAATAGATCCACAGATGATGCAATCGCCATCACACTGCCCTATCCCATCTGGACAAGAGGAATACCTATGTAAGAATGCTGTTCATTGACTATAGCTCAGCATTCAACACCATAGTACCCTCCAAGCTCATCATTAAGCTTGAGGCCCTGGGTCTGAACCCCACCCTGTGCAACTGGGTCCTGGACTTCCTGACGGGCCGCCCCCAGGTGGTGAAGGTAGGAAACAATACCTCCACTTCTCTGATCCTCAACACTGGGGCCCCACAAGGGTGCGTGCTCAGCCCCCTCCTGTACTCCCTGTTCACCCATGACTGCATGGCCAAGCACGCCTCCAACTCAATCAATCAAGTTTGCAGGCAACACAACAGTAGTAGGCTTTTCACAAGCATTACGCTACACCCGCAATAACATCTGCTAAACACACGTGTGTGACCAATACAATTTTATTTGATTTGGAGAGAAAGGAAACCACTCAGGGATTTCACCATGAGGCCAATGGTGACTTTAAAACAGTTACAGAGATTAATGCCTGTGATAGGAGAAAACTGAGGATGGATCAACAACATTGTAGTTACTCCACAATACATTGTAGTTACTCCCCCAAGTTTTCTTTAAAATAATTCTGAATAAATTGTTGGACATAAAAGACTAAAAACACCAACAAATCAGCTCCAAGTGATTTTACTTTTTTAATCTGTTCCAAAGTATTCCCATGCTAAGAGATATACACTGAGTGTACAAAACATTAGGAACACCTGCTCTTTCCATGACAGACTTACCAGGTGAAAGCTATGATCCCTTATTGATGTCACCTGTTAAATCCACTTTAATCAGTGTAGGAGAGGAGACAGGTTAAAGAAGGATTTTTAAGCCTTGAGATTATTGAGACATGGATTGTGTATGCGTGCCATTCAGAGGGTGAATGGGCAAGACAAAGGATTTAAGTGCCTTTGAATGGGCTATGGTAGTAGGTGCCAGGCGCACCAGTTTGAGAGTGACAAGAACTGCAACGCTGCTGGGTTTTTCACACTCAACAGTTTCCCATGTGTATCAAGAATGGTTCACCACCCAAAGGACATCCAGCCAACCTGACACAACTGTGGGAGGCATTGGAGTCAACATGGGCCAACATCCCTGTGGGACGCTTTCGACACCTTGTAGAGTCCATGCCTTGATGAATTCAGGCTGTTCTGAGGGCAAAAGGGGGTGCAACTCAATATTAGGGAGGTGTTCCTAATGTTTTGTACACTCAGTATACGTGATCGTATACAGTAAGCATTAAATGATTATGTTTTAGTCAAATATATCTGTTTGGGCTTCCTGTGGTTAATTTGCAGTACAAATGATTTGTAATTATGTTCCGGTCCCCTGAACATCCGCTCCAAAAAAAAATAGGTTGTGGCTGAATCTAGTTGATGATCCCTGGTCTAGGGTGTCTGGGATGTTGGAGTTGATGTGTGCCATAACCAGCCTTTCAAAGGACTTCATGCTTACAGATGTGAGTGCTACAGGGTGGTAATCATTGTGGCAGGTAGCCTTAGATTTCTTGGGAACAGGCCGGCTCTGTCGTAGCCGGCCGCGACCGGGAGACCCATGGGGCGGCGCACAATTGGCCCAGCGTCGTCTAGGGTAGGGGAGGGAATGGCCGGCAGGGGATGTAGCTCAGTTGGTAGAGCATGGCGTTTGCAACGCCAGGGTTGTGGGTTCGATTCCCACGGAGGGGTATGAAAAAACAAAAACAGTAACAATAATGTATGCACTCACTAACTGTAAGTCGCTCTGGATAAGAGCGTCTGCTAAATGACGTAAATGTAAATGAATGATGATGGTCAGTTTGAGACATGGGGATTACAGACTGGGAAAAGGAGATGTTGAAAATGCTTTAACACCTGCTAAACTGTGTGAGCGACCAATAAACGTTGATTTGATTTTGTCCACCGTTTCTTGGACCATACATCCATCACACATCCCATTTTTATGAAGAATTTTTTGAAGAATTTAGACCCATATGTCCTAATGTCAATCTTACTTATGTTACTCCAAGTTATTAATGTGCAATATCTGATTGTTGTATAGCTGGGTAAGGTTTGACAGGACAATCAAGTTTCTTACTGTTCATCTCAGGACAATAAAAAAAAGTGCATAAGTCTACTGCTTTGATATTCAAGTGTATATTCCCAATGAAAATAATCAGATCATGGAGTCAACAGATTAAAGTCTCCCTATTAGCCACTGACTGGAACAAGTCCTCTAAACTATTCCCAGACTGAAGTGTAAAAACCCTATTGTATTCACTCATATCTTGCTTTCTGCATTTGAAGTCCCATTATAAGAGTTCCAAGCTTTATAATTGTAAAAACGTAGTTGCTAGCAAAATCCTGCACTGTGGTAATGTGTCCAACTAGTGTTCCATGAAATACATTTCATAGACTAGACATATTTCTTCAAACTTTTTTATTTTTATATACAAAATTAGTGGCAAACAGGCATGACACTACACTTACTAAATGTCCACAACAGTGCTGGGGGAATTGTAGGCTTGCTGGCTAACCTCAAAACTACCTTCTACTATATTTACAGCACACTCTTGATTTCATCTCGTTGACTCCTTTTTCAGATTATCCATGAGGTCATAATGCATCATAGTCATCGTCGTCTTCATGCTTCCTCTTCAGCGATTCGCTGGCCGAGTTCTGTGACACCATGTTGGTGGTGATGAGGATCTTCTTGGAGCCGATCAGGGAGGGGTTGATGAGGACGTTTTGTACCATTGGGGTGGATGGTGTGGCTGTCCGAAAACAAAGACAAAAATATTAGGATTTATTATGAACATTTAAAACGCACATTTTATTCAGTGAACTGAAACATCTGAGAGACTTGAATTAAATCAAATCGTATTGGTCACATGCGCCGAATACAACAGGTGTAGACTTTACAGTGAAATGCTTACTTATGAGCCCATTCCCAACAATGTAGAGTTAAAAAAAGACAAATATTTGCTAAATATAATATATAATATTAACACAATAAAAACAATAATGAGGCTATATACAAAGAGTACCAGTACAGAGTCAATGTGCAGGGGTACGAGGTAGTTGAGGTAATACAGTATCATGTGGGTAGGGGTAGAAGTGACTAGGCAATCGGGATATATAATAAACAGAGTAGCAGCAGTGTATGTGAAGAGTGTGAAAGTGTGTGGCATCAATAAGCATGTGTGTTGTGTATGTAGTGTGTATGTGTGTGTGTGTTGTATGTGTGAGTGGGTAGTCTAGTGAATGTGCCAGTGCAACGGAGTCAGTGCAAGGGAGTCAGTGCAAAACAATTAAGATAAATAAATAAATAATAAAGGGGGTCAATGTAAATAGTCCGGGTAGCCATTTGATTAACTGCTCAGCAGTCTTATGGCTTGGAGGTGGAAACCGTTTAGGTGTCTTTTGGTTCCAGACTCAGTGCACTGGTACCACTTGCCGTGCGGTAGCAGAGAGAACAGTTTATGTCTTGGGTGGCTGGAGTCTTTGACAATTTTTAGGGCCTTCCTCTGACACCACCTGGTATAGAGGTCCTGGATGATAGGGAGTTCGGCCCCAGTGATGTATTGGGCCGTATGCAGTCGGATGCTGAACATTTGCCATACCAAGCGGTGATGCAGCCAGTCAAGATGCTCTCAATGGTGCAGCTGTATAACTTTTTGAGGATCTGAGGGCCCATGCCAAATCTTTTCAGCCTCCTGAAGGGGAGAGGCATTGTCATGCCCTCTTCACGACTGTGTTGGTGTGCTTGGACCATGCTAGGTCCTTAGTGATGTGGACACCGAGGAACTTGAAGCTCTTGACCTTCTCCACTACAGCCCCGATGTGAATGGGGGCGAGTTCGGCCCTCCATTTCCTGTAGTCCACAATAAGCTCCTTTGTCTTGCCCACGTTGAGGGAGAGGTTGGTGTCCTGGCATCACACTGCCAGGTCACTGACCTCCTCCCTCCATAGGCTGTCTCATCGTCGTCGGTGGTCAGACCTACAACCGTCGTGTCGTTGGAAAACGTAATGATGGTGTTGGAGTAATGTGTGGCCACGCAGTCATGGGTTAACAGGGAGTACAGGAGGGGACTGAGCATGCACCCCTGAGGGGCCCCCGTGCTGAGGGTCAGCGTGGCGGATGTGTTGTTGCCTACCCTCACCACCTGGGGGGGCCCTCAGGAAGTCCAGGATTATTTGCAGAGGGAGGTGTTCAGTCCCAGGGTCCTTAGCTTAGTGATGAGCTTGGAGAGCAGTATAGTGTTGAACACTGAGCTGTAATCAATTAACAGCATTCTCATGTAGGTGTTCCTTTTGTCCAGGTGGGAACGGGCAGTGTGGAGTGCAATACAGATTGCATAATTTGTGGATCTGTTGGGGCGGTATGCGAATTGTAGTGGGTCCAGGGTTCCTGGGATGATGGTGTTGATGTAACGACAGACGCTGTGAGACAGGAAGCAAGTACAGGGTGAGGATTTAATAATAAATAGACATGAAACAAAGCAAGAACAGCATCTGGACTAGAGAAACAAAACAACATCAATGCAGACACCGGGATCAAACTGAGGAACAGACAGATATAGGAGAGGTAACCAAGCAGTGATGAAATTCAGGTGAGTCCAATGAAGCACTGATGTGCGTAACGATGGTGACAGGTGTGCGTAATGATGGGCAGCCTGGCGCCCTCGAGCGCAAGGGAGGGGGGGAGCGGGTGCAGGTGTGACAAGAGGTTTCTGTGTCTGCCCACTGTCATATTTCTCTCAATCTCTTTCGTCTTTGATCATTATATGATGAGGAGTCAGTAAAACTACAGAAACTGACCACTACACACACCCCAATATCACATAGATTTCCCCCCCAAACAAAATTACATTCAATTCAATCATGTTGGATAGAATAAGGCTACATCAACCACCACATAATCTACATTTCCATATTATAATCAACCAGACACCACAGTGGCATAAGTATACTATTCCAAACTGATGTCATAAATAGCCATCACTATTCTAAAGCTCTGGTACTGTAATAGACTTAATACCAATGCTATCACTATTCAACTAAATTTAATTACCTAGACATCCTGAATGTTACTCAGTGTCCATTACAGCTATTGAGGATCAACAGAGATATACAGTGCAAATACTATCTAGGTAAAAAAAACATATATTGCTGATATTATCTGTATAAAAACAATGCAACAGTAAACATTTCGTCCCCCACGAATGATGTAGCCCCCCCGGCAAATTCAAAGTAGACTACGCTGATAGTAACAAAACGTGCAAGTTATAGCGCCACCTTGTGGTCAATATGAATGTTCTTGCATGTGTTGCGTCTTCACAGTGTTTTCAACATGTGTACCAAATTTTGTTACAATACAAATATCTGTGACTGATTTATGTGTCAGACCACATGAAAGTTTATTGGCCAATATGGCTATGTTGTTTTAGGTACTAGTCTGGAATATATGGCTTTGAGAGACCTTTGTCCATACATGCCACATATAAAGTTTTTGCAGATCGGTCATTCAGTGCCAGGGGAGTAGCGTTAAGTTTTTTTCACAACATTTAAAAAAATGCCGGAATATCCATCATGGCGGACCTTATGGATCCCTGAGGCAAATTTGTTCCTTGTGAGGAGAGGGACCGATGTACCGAATTTCATGACTTTTGGACAAACCACCTTTGGAAATGTGCATTTCTAATTGCTTGTTATAGTGCCTCCATCTGGCCAATCAGTGTAATTTTGAAAATGTCGGATCGAAATGCACCATACAACCAAGTTTCATAAAAAAATGGGCCATTCCAGTCTGAGATATCACGTGTGACAAACATACAAACGTGCTAACGGACGGAGACAGATCCAAAGTCCCGCCCCGATTTCATCATGGGGGCCAGTAATCAGAACATCCTCTGAATTCTCTCTCCCAGATACCTTGTTGTGAGCCTGAGAGATTTGGTAATACGGGTAGCCTATGTTACATTCCTGCTGCATACCTTGCCGTTCTTAGGCACAGGGACTTTGGCGATTTGCTTAAAACACGTAGATATTACAGACGATCAGAGAGGTTGAAAATGTCAGTGAAGACACTTGCCAGCTGGTCAGCACATGCTCCAAGTACGCGTCCTGGTAATCCGTCTGACCCTGCAGCCTTGTGAATATTAACCTGTTTAAAGCGCTTACTCACATCGGCTACGGAGAGCGTGATCATTCAGTCGTTCGGAACAGCTGGTGCTCTCACGCATGGTTCAGTGTTGCTTGCCTTGAAGTGAGCATAGAAGGCTCACGTCACTGGGCAGCTCTCAGCTGGATTTCCCTTTGTAATACGTGATAGTTTGCAAGCCCTGCCACATCCGATGAACATCAGAGCCAGTGCAGTCGGATTCGATCATAGTCCTGTATTGACGCTTTACCTGTTTGATGGTTCATCTGAGGGCATAGCGGGATTTCATATAAGCGTCCGGATTAGTGTCCTGCTCCTTAAAAGCGGCAGCTCTAGCCTTTAGCTCAGTGCGGATGTTGCCTGTAATCCATGGCTTCTGGTTGTGATATGTACGTACGGTCACTGTGGGGACGTCGTCGGTGCACTTATAAATGAAGCTGGTGACTGATGTGGTAAACTCCTCAATGCCATCAGAAGAATCCCGGTACATATTCCAGTCTGTGCTAGCAAAACAGTCCTGTAGCTTAGCATCCACTTCATCTGACCACTTCTGTATTGAGCGCATCACTGGTGCTTCCTGTTTGAGTTTTTGCTTGTAAGCAGGAATCAGGAGGATAGTTATGGTCCGACTTGCCAAACAGAGGGCAAGGGAGAGCTTTGTATGCGTCTCTGTGTGTGGAGTAAAGGTGATCTAGAGTCCCCCCCCCCCAACCCCTCTAGTTGCACAGCTGACATGCTGGTAGATATGAGGTAAAACGGATTTCAGTTTCCTGCATTAAAATCACCGGCCACTAGGAGTGCCGCCTCTGGATGAGCATTTTCTTGTTTGTTTATGGCCCTATACAGCTCGCTGAGTGAGGTCTTAGTGCCAGCATTGGTTTGTGATGGTAAATAAACAGCTACGAAAAACACAGATAGTATGGTCTACAGATTATCATGAGGTATTCTAACTCAGGCGAGCAGAACCTTGAGACTTCTTTAATATTAGAGATTGCGCATGAGCTGTTGTTAATAAAAGAGACACACACCAACCCCCTCTGATATTACAGGACTCTGCCGTTCTGTCCTGCCGATGAATAGAAAAACCAGTTAGATGTATATTATCCATGTCCTTGACTCCGACAAGCATAGTATATTACAGTTCTTAATGTCCCGTTGATAGGATAGTCTCGAACGGAGCTCGTCCAGGTTTATTCGCCAGCGATTGCACATTCGCCAATAGAACAGAGGGTAGAAGCGACTTATTTAATCGCCGCCGTAGTCTCATCAGGGTGCCCGCACGCCAGCCTCTATAGAGCCGTCTTCCCCTTCTTCAAGTGTCAGGGATTTGGGCCTGGTCCGGGATAATCAATGTATTTCGCCTTTAACTCATTGAAGTAGCAGTCCTCGTCAAAATTGAGGTTAGTGATAGCTGTTCTGATGTCAGAAGCTCTTTTCGGTCATAGGAAATGATAGCGGAAACATTATGTATTAAAAAAATTGTTAAGAACAGCGCAACCCCTGAAGCAAGTTAACAGTGTGAAATTAAGGTTAGTCTTACAGGACTTGGAGGCTGCAGTCTGTGAGGATGGGATCTGAACGCTGAAGCGCTGCCCCGACAGTGACACTGGCGTCCCCACTTTGGTCGTGACTGACTGCACTGAGGGAGTGCCTGGAAACATGCAAAAAGGAAGGAGTAAATGTTTTTGCAATGAAACAGAAAATACAGCAGATATGGTAGCAACAGGGCTGCACACCAGGAAGCAAACCCACATCCCAATGTCAAATATAAGGACTATGAGTGAAAAGACTGATTGCACGAAAGGGTCCCTCACCAAGCGTAGGCGTGCTGGGCCTGCTGGACACAGCTCCTATACTGAGGCGAGGCACTGTTATTCTCCCCGCAGATGAGGACACCTGCACAGAAGAGGAACAGTCAGAAGGATTCTCAAAAGAGAACAGAATGGAATACAATAAACATTGATTGCAAGTGCAGTAAAATCTGCAAAGCAGAACATGAGGCTACCTTTTTCTGTATGGACTTAAGCCTGTAGTTAGGAGCAGTAAGACAGTAACGGTCTGGGGGCAGGCGGGGCCCAGTGTATGGCTTAATCAAGGGCAGAGGGGTCTGGTTCTTCTGCCTAGCTACGTCCAGCAGGAACTACGCAAAGACAACATAGTTAGGAGTTAGTCTGGATAATTTATGAACATTTGAATAGGGAAATATGTCATGTCTGTCTTGGCACTGCTATTCGATCTTACATCTCGTGGTGGTGGGGAGGTGAAGGACTGGTCCATTCGACACTGGATCGCCAGTCTTATGTCGTCAGCATCCACAATGTTCTTCTTGGCATGTGTTGCATAGATTTTGGCATCCTCGATAATAGTTGTCACATATCCTGTAAAATCAAATTAGATTAAATGACAGCTGTTCATTGTCTTGATACATTTGTGTCTACTAGCATGCAATATTGCACACTGAGCATAACTAACCTGGGAGAGTTTAATGTATACTTACTGTAGGTAAATTCCAGCATTTGATTAATCACTCTGGGCTCATACTCTGTTATCCCCATGTCTTTGAGGATTTGGATCATAACCTTTGCAAAGGAAAAATAATACAATAATAATAATATAATATGCCATTTAGCAGACGCTTTTATCCAAAGCGACTTACAGTCATGCGTGCATAAATTTGTATTTTTTTGTGTATGGGTGGTCCCGGGGATCGAACCCACTACCTTGGCGTTACAAGCGCCGTGCTCTACCAGCTGAGCTACAGAGGACCTACAGAGGACCAAAATATGAGCACATAAGAATCAAGAAATGCAGTATGCTGTGTGGCTGCATGGACAAACATGAAGCAACATTTTCAGGGGGCTCATGCTTACAAGGCCCTCCTCCGCCCTCCTTTCGGCAAATCTGACCACGACTCCATTTTGTTGCTGTGGTCTGCACAACGCATTACCGGGGGCAAACTACCCACCCTCCAGGACACCTACAGTACCCGATGTCACAGGAAGGCCAAAAAGATCATCAAGGACATCAACCACCCGAGCCACTGCCTGTTCACCCCGCTATCATCCAGAAGGCGAGGTCAGTACAGGTGCATCAAAGCTGGGACCGAGAGACTGAAAAACAGCTTCTATTTCAAGGCCATCAGACTGTTAAACAGCCATCACTAGCACATTAGAGGCTGCTGCCTATAGACATACAGTGGCTTGCGAAAGTATTCACCCCCCTTGGCATTTTTCCTATTTTGTTGCCTTACAACCTGGAATTAAAATGGATTTTTTGGGGGGTTTGTATCATTTGATTTACACAACATGCCTACCACTTTGAAGATGCAAAATATTTTTGATTGTGAAACAAACAAGAAATAAGACAAAAAAACAGAAAACTTGAGCGTGCATAACTATTCACCCCTCCAAAGTCAATACTTTGTAAAGCCACCTTTTGCAGCAATTACAGCTGCAAGTCTCTTGGGGTATGTCTCTATAAGCTTGGCACATCTAGCCACTGGGATTTTTGCCCATTCTTCAAGGCAAAACTTCTCCAGCTCCTTCAAGTTGGATGGGTTCTGCTGGTGTACAGCAATCTCTAAGTCATACCACTGATTCTCAATTGGATTGAGGTCTGGGCTTTGACTAGGCCATTCCAAGAATTTCCCAGTATTTAGCGCCATCCATCATTCCTTCAATTCTGACCAGTTTCCCAGTCCCTGCCGATGAAAAACATCCCCACAGCATGATGCTGCCACCACCATGCTTCACTGTGGGGATGGTGTTCTTGGGGTGATGAGAGGTGTTGGGTTTGCGTTTCTTTACGCAATGGCTTTTTTCTGGCCACTCTTCCATAAAGCCCAGCTCTTTGGAGTGTACGGCTTAAAGTGGTCCTATGGACAGATACTCCAATCTCCGCTGTGGAGCTTTGCAGCTCCTTCAGGATTATCTTTGGTCTCTTTGTTGTGTCTCTGATTAATGCCCTTCTTGCCTGGTCTGTGATTTTTGGTGGGCAGCCCTCTCTTGGCAGGTTTGTTGTGGTGCCATATTCTTTCAATTTTTTAATAATGGATTTAAATGGTGCTCCGTGGGATGTTCAAAGTTTCAGATATTTTTTTTATAACCCAAGATGATCTGTACTTCTCCACAACTTTGTCCCTGACCTGTTTGGAGAGCTCCTTCATGGTGCTGCTTGCTTGTTGATGTCCCTTGCTTAGTGGTGTTGCAGACTCTGGGGCCTTTCAGAACAGGTGTATATATATTGAGATCATGTGACACTTAGATTGCACACAAGTGGACTTTAACTAATTATGTAACTTCTGAAGGTAATTGGTTGCACCAGATCTTATTTAGGGGCTTCATAGCAAAGTTGGTGAATACATATGCACGCAACACTTTAAAGTTATTTATTTTTTCGAATTCTTTGAAACAAGTTATTTATTTCATTTCACTTCACCAATTTGGACTATTTTGTGAATGTCCATTTTATGAAATCCAAATAAAAATCCCATTTAAATTACAGGTTGTAATGCAACAAAATAGGAAAAACGCCAAGGGGGATGAATACTTTTGCTAGGCACTGCAGACTAGAAATCACTGGCCACTTTAAGAAACGGAACACTACCCACTTTAAAAATGTTTACATATCTTGCATTACTCATCTCATATGCATATACTGTATTCTATTGTATCTTAGGCCATGCTGCTCAGACATCGCTCGTCCATATATGTATATATTCATTCCTTACTTAGATGTGTGTGTATTGGGTATATGTTGTGAAATTGTTAGATATTACTTGTTAGATATTACTGCACTGTCGGAGCTAGAAGCACAAGCATTTCCCTACACCCGAAATAACCTGCTAAACACGTGTATGTGACCAATAAAATGGTCACATACAAAACAATAACAAAACAATAACAGTTAGCAGCTGACGTTAGCTTGTCCTGCTAACTAACAAGCTAGCTAGTTAACATTCCCAATACAATAGGCAAGTAGATGCCATTACACAAAAACAACCAAATAACGTTAGAATGATATGGAGTTATATTGCTGGACAGCTACTCTACAAATACACATTTTAAATAGAGCGTATGTTCTTCTAGTTCTAATGTTAGCTAGCTGACAAATAAATAACCAGCTAGCGTAGCTAAGTTACCGAGGTTAGCTCACGTTAGCGAGCGAGCTAGCGAACTTTGACACAATCCTGCAAAAATCAACTGGAAACTTTAATTCAGCTGTCACAATAGACATCTAACTAAACACTCATCGGCACTGTAGCTAAATGAATGAGACTGACATTTCACAAATTGTACCTTAGACTGTTTACTCCTACCTGTGCATCTTTAGGAACAGTTTTCGGAGAAGCCATTTTCACGTTTGACCCTTTCCCTGCGCGTCAACTTCCGCACAGCCGTACTAAGCTAAAATCAATGTGCATAATATCGCCACCCTCTGGTTCGCAGCTTTCATGACACTTAGCTTTATTGTATATTATTTGGGGGCTTTTGCAAAATAAACCTACACATTTACTGTAAATGCATTGCTCTAATAAAATATATAGCTAGCTATTCTATGTTGCAAAAATACAACTCTAGCTGTGGTGAAATTGAAAGTGCAGTAACTAAAATAATCTCACTAGGTGGCGCTGTGAATTTTGAGGTTGATTTAGCTGCCGGTCAACAATCATCAAATAAGAATTGACGCGTAAACAAACCACGGCTAGCTACAAATAATGTGATAGCTATCTTCTTGGCGTTTACTTTTCTGTCAACGTAGGGATGTTGGTATTTTGCATTATCAAGTAGCTAAGCAAGCATCACGATTCGAGTCACGATTCCTAGACAAGTAAGTAGCTTGCTATTTGGCTGCTGGTACGTAAATCTCATAAATACTGAATCACATTTGAAATGCTGGTGTTTGACAGTCAGGGCCCACAGTAGGTTTGTTGATGTCATGGTCGTTTTAACGTTAGTTAGATCTAACTTACCGACTAATATGAATCGTTTTTTTTTATTTCACTCTAGGAAGATGATATCCCAGCTGTTCATCTTGTCCTCCAAAGGAGATCACCTCATCTACAAAGACTGTATCCTACATCATAATATCTTACCTTTCCCTCTTACACATAGCCTTAATCTTCAGGCATTTATCCCAGTGAGTTGTCAGTGGAAATGCTGTGAATAATGAATGCCCTTAACCCTGAGTTGTCAGTCCGCTGTGAAGCTGGAAGCGATGCTGTCAACAAATTCTATGAGATGGTCACTGCATTGACTGGTGACCAGCCTCCAGTGGTCATGGTAAGTTGAAGGGTTTGGCAAATAGGCATGGTGTGGGTTTTGATCAGCCCTCTGTTACGGTATAACCGTAGTTTCAAACAGTAATGTGATTTCCCTCCATGGTTGCCCACAGAAACACAAGGAGCTGCATTTTGTTCACATCAAACAGGGAGGGCTCTATTGGGTTGCCACGACGAAAGCTGATGCCTCGCCCTTCACCATCATTGAGTTCCTAAATAGGTAATTGTGTCTGTAATGAATGAATTCTAAATGTATCATTCTGTGTGTATTTAATATCTCATTTGGTGTGCATCAGTCTCTCCACAACAACCTGATTTACAGGAGTGTGTGTGTGTGTGTGTGTGTGTGTGTGTGTGTGTGTGTGTGTGTGTGTGTGCGCGCGCGCGTGTGCGTGTGTGTATTGATGTTTTGCTTACTGTGTCACAGATTAACAGCCCTGGTTAAGGATTACTGTGGTTGTCTGTCAGAGAAGTCTGTCCGGATGAACTTTGCTCTCATTTATGAGCTGTTGGATGAGGTAGTGGTGAGTATCCCCTCTCTCCTCTTGCATCCATCTTTAGGCCATTTTGAAGGCCCTATCTTTGGTCCTGGTTATCTGTGCCTATCTCCGTTCCTCCTTATTCCCACTGTCATCTATTTCCCTCCCTCTCTCTCGTCCCTCCTTTCTCTCACTTTATCCCCATCAGGACTTTGGTTACATCCAGACGACCTCTACTGATATCCTGAAGAACTTCATCCAGACTGAGGCGGTCAGCTCCAAACCCTTCAGCCTGTTTGACCTCAGTAACGTGGGGCTGGTAAGACACCAATGCTTGGTCACAATCACACTGACTCTTGGGGCTGCCCTGAAAATAAGTGCACTGGATCCCATTTGCTAACATGTCCAGGTTATCAGCTTTTTAACATTAACATGTTGAGCCCTACTTACTCAGCTCTTTTATTCCACTTTCTTTTCCTTCCTGGTCAGTTTGGAGCAGACACCCAGCAGAATAAAGTGGCCCCCAGTGCAGCTGCCACACGGCCCATCATGTCCAGTCAAGGAGAACAGGTAAAGAATGTGTCTACTGCTGGATGTTATGGGATAACCCTAGGTGCTAGTGTGTTGATCGATGAAGATGTAAAGGTATGTATACATTCTTTGAATATGTATGTATGTATTCAACACCCTGTTTTTTTCCCTTCTGTCTTCAGGGAGGCAAAAACGAGATATTTGTAGATGTGATTGAAAGGATGTCTGTAGTCATTGGTGCCAATGTAAGTATCACAGTATCACTGATTACATGGTGGAACCATGCATATGATCAGTATCTCTTCCTTAAAGGGCAACTCTGTCTACATGTGAAAACGGTGCATTTCTATGATCTGTAGTTAAGAAGAATGGTCCTAAAAAAATGCTTCTCTGTAGCCATCCAATTGGCGACAGATTTTCATGTGAATATTCTAAAATCTGCTTAAAGAAATACGCACATTTTCCCACGAGTGGTGTGTGTCCACCAAACGGACTTGCGGATAAAAGTCACTGCGTGATGACGTAGTGCACACAAAATTAACTTTTTTGCTTAAGTTTTCATGTACCGAATAAAAATCTAACTATAGTTTTGTCACAAAAACTGTTGCGTTCAATAGCAAATGTGCCTACTCTGGTCTTGGCACGTGCGCTCTAGACAACATCTTGCAGATACAGTGTGGGTAGGCTAGTCTACATGATGAGATTATTATGAATGAGTGAGAATATTTGTATTTGTCAAGCATTGATTATGTCACCAGAATAAGACCCTCAATATTTATTGGAAAGGAGCATCAAGATCACCGTGCACTTTCACCACCCTGTGAAGTTCATCATAAATTATTTAATCTATAGCCTAATAAACTGCATGGTTTCCCAAGTCGTAGTGGGAGGACCACACACCATATATCATTGCTTGACTCCAAGTTTACTTCGATATGATGGTTATTATATCAATATTTGCATATAAAGGCGTTTCCACCACCATTTCTCGCAAAAAAACGGAAAATAACGAACAAATTATCTGTCGGCATTTATAGAATTGTACTGAAACTTCCTGTTTCCATCACAGCTGACATTCTTTTATTTTTGATGCGATATGACTTTACTCGCATAAAAACTGTGGATGGAAACGTGGTTAGTGACATCACAGGGTAAGATTAAAAGTTTTAAAATATTGTGATTTTCAAAACCTGCAATGAGTTTCTAGCCAGAGGGAGGATATTTTCTTGCTCCCCAAGTCACCGCGAATCTCACTGTTTTTAAAATGTTTTAACTTCTGATTAGGTCATCGGGTAGAACTTTAACGTTATATATTTTTCTACAAAACGTATAAATGCGCCGTTTTCACATACAGTGGGGAGAATAACTATTTGATACACTGCCGATTTTGCAGGTTTTCCTACTTACAAAGCATGTAGAGGTCTGTAATTTCTATCATAGGTACACTTCAACTGTGAGAGACGGAATCTAAAACAAAAATCCAGAAAATCACGTTGTATTATTTTTAAGTAATTAATTTGCATTTTATTGCATGACATAAGTATTTGATACATCAGAAAAGCAGAACTTAATATTTGGAACAGAATCCTTTGTTTGCAATTACAGAGATCATACGTTTCCTGTAGGTCTTGACCAGGTTTGCACACACTGCAGCAGGGATTTTGGCCCACTCCTCCATACAGACCTTCTCCAGATCCTTCAGGTTTCGGGGCTGTCGCTGGGCAATACGGACTTTCAGCTCCCTCCAAAGATTTTCTATTGGGTTCAGGTCTGGAGACTGGCTAGGCCACTCGAGGACCTTGAGATGCTTCTTACGGAGCCACTTCTTAGTTGCCCTGGCTGTGTGTTTCGGGTTGTTGTCATGCTGGAAGACCCAGCCACGACCCATCTTCAATGCTCTTACTGAGGGAAGGAGGTTGTTGGCCAAGATCTCGCGATACATGGCCCCATCCATCCTCCCCTCAATACGGTGCAGTCGTCCTGTCCCCTTTGCAGAAAAGCATCCCCAAATAATGATGTTTCCACCTCCATGCTTCACGGTTGGGATGGTGTTCTTGGGGTTGTACTCATCCTTCTTCTTCCTCCAAACACGGCGAGTGGTTTAGACCAAAAAGCTCTATTTTTGTCTCATCAGACCACATGACCTTCTCCCATTCCTCCTCTGGATCATCCAGATGGTCATTGGCAAACTTCAGACGGGCCTGGACATGCGCTGTCTTGAGCAGGGGGACCTTGCGTGCGCTGCAGGATTTTCATCCATGAAGGCGTAGTGTGTTACTAATGGTTTTCTTTGAGACTGTGGTCCCAGCTCTCTTCAGGTCATTGACCAGGTCCTGCCGTGTAGTTCTGGGCTGATCCCTCACCTTGTGCAGGTCTACAATTTTATCCCTGATGTCCTTACACAGCTCTCTGGTCTTGGCCATTGTGTTTGATTGAGTGTGTGGACAGGTGTCTTTTATACAGGTAACAAGTTCAAACAGGTGCAGTTAATACAGGTAATGAGTGGAGAACAGGAGGGATTCTTAAAGAAAAACTAACAGGTCTGTGAGAGCCGGAATTCTTACTGGTTGGTAGGTGATCAAATACTTATGTAATGCAATAAAATGCATATTAATTACTTAAAAATCATACAATGTGATTTTCTGGATTCCGTCTCTCACAGTTGAAGTGTACCTATGATAAAAATTACAGACCTCTACATGCTTTGTAAGTAGGAAAACCTGCTAAATCGGCAGTGTATCAAATACTTGTTCTCCCCACTGTATGTAGACACTGGCTTGGTGCTGGAGATCATGAATATGAGCTTGAAAAGTGGTGGAGTTGCCCTTTAACCTATACTTCCTTTCTGGCCTTTCCATTTCTCTCTCTCTCTCTCCCTCAAAGCATTTACATTTGATACTTATGTTTTAAACTGTACCACACCAGAAAAATAATTTAGGGTTTTATATTTTTATAAGTATATATAAGGATGTTATATTGCTGAATGATCATAAACTGAATAAATTCCCTCACTGTTCTCCAGGGTGTTCTGATGAAGGCAGACATTGAGGGAGAGATCAGAGTGAAGTGTTACATGCCAAGTTGCTCAGGTGAGCTTTCGTGTTTCAAGTCTTCATTTTTAATGATAAGCTGCAAGAGGAGGCACAGTAAATAGAGGGCAAGTACAAGCCCAAATTCCTCCATGCCAAATTCTCCTCACTTTCTCTCCCTTTCCCCCTCTACTCTGTTCCTCACCCTGTCCATAGAGATGCGGATTGGACTGAATGAAGAGTTCAGCATAGGAAAGTCCCAGCTGAGCGGTTGGTACCCTCCCTTTGCAAATACTACATTCTTCACTGGCTAGATCAGTCAATTTGATAAGATCGGCAGAGTCACTGTGCTGACTGAATGGGTGACCTGAATGATTACTACACTTCCTGTAAAATCCTGCACTAGATGAATATGAGGCCATTGTATTAAAACATGATTCCCTGCCACAGCATTGATTGTCATAATGGATGTTATTGACCTTTAGTTGTACTCTTATCCTTGTTGTGGAAGAGCACAGTCACTATGGGCTGAATTAAGTAAGCATTTCACTGTAATGTCTGCACCTGTTGTATTCAGCGCATGTGGCCAATAAAATTTGATTTGATTTGAATTCCCATAGATTCAGATTTGCGCACATTCTCGTTCAGCTCTCTCATTGACATCAAGGCATTACACAAAAGTCTGTTATCTGCTTTTATTCAAATTAGGATTCTACCCTATATTCCTAACATAATTTCCCTTTCCCCACCCTCTCTCCTCTCAGGCTATGGGGCAGCTGTTCATGTGGATGAGTGCAGCTTCCACCAGGCTGTCAGGCTGGATGAGTTTGACACCTACAGAATCCTGAAAGTGTGTCCCAGCCAAGGAGAGGTGCTCATGGAATTTACTGAATCACATGCACACACAAACACTACAACAATACTTGTATCTCACTGTTACATAAACAAATGTATTCTCTCTGACAGTTTATCACAAACTTTTTCGTTCTCTAGCAAACAGTGATGCAATACCAGTTGTGTGATGACCTGCCCACAGCCCCTCCATTCCGTCTTTTCCCTTCTATAGAGAGGGACAGTGGTGGCAGGTACAGAACACTGTTCATTCATTTTGGGTAGAGAACCCTTTACCAGAACCATCTCAAAATATGTAGAACACACAGATTTCACTTACTCATTATGACGACAGTAATTTTATCTTCCCCATTTTACTAACTTGAGTGTTGGGAAATCAAGTCTTTAAACATCCCAATCACCACCCTCAACACACACTTGCTCTTTCCCCGTAGGTTGTTGATGTACCTGAAGCTGCGGTGTGACCTGCCCCCAAAGAGGTCAGTTCTCCATTAACAGGAAATACTGATTTGCTGATATGCATTTTCTGTATGTTGAAAATGTAGATATGTGGTAGTCATTGAACACTTGATAATTTTTTATGATGCACATTATAATAGTTTAATAACATATGATAATGTAGTCTGTCAGTGTGTTTGTCCTTTCCTTCTCTGACTGGGCTGCAATGTAGGTCCCTCTGTCACTGAAGCAATCTCTTTTCTCTTACAGCGCTGCTATTAATGTTTCTATAACAATACCGGTACCCAAGGGCTCGCTTCGGTGAGGAGAAACTCCTTTCTCTATCTCATGTTCCCTCCATCTTTTGCTTTGTCTCTCACTATGTGTAACCCTCCCCCAGTACATAACAAGCTCCCCCTCCTCTCTCTCTTCTCACCCTCTTTGTTCTCCAGTCTCTCTCAGGAGTTGAGCAGCCCGGACCAGAGTGCTGAGCTGCAGCCAAAAAACAAGGCTGTCCATTGGGAGATCCCTCGCTTCCCTGGGGGCGCCCAGCTCTCCGCCCTGTTCAAGGTGACTAAACATAATCAGCACAACAATGGGAATCATGGAAGTAGCAGATACTGGTAGTATGAGGGTATAATAGATCAGTTTCAATGATTATGATGTCAGGAAATCAGGAACTTCTTATCAATCAGGAAGAATCACATCTCTGCACACTTGTTTGCTGTAGATCAGATCGTTAGGTGTCGATCAGCTTCTCAAAATCCCATGAGCCATTTGCAGTTCGCATAGAGCAATGAGGCATATGCAGACAGCATCGAATGGTTAACATACGTTAGTGGAAACTTTGCAAGTGCATTATATTACCCTAATAGTAGATGGGTAATAGATAGACAACTTTGTATATGATTGACCAACATGCTGACCACTTCCTCTCTCTCTCTGTACATTCAGCTGGAGGTCCCTGGCCTTAGCGCTGCCTCGTTACAGGAAGTGGGACCAGTCAGTCTGAGCTTTGAGCTGCCGAAGTACACCTGCACAGGACTGCAAATTAGATTCCTCCGCCTGTCCCCGATACAGCCTGGACCGTCGCAACGCTGGGTCCGCTACGTGACCCATTCAGACTCGTATACCATCCGTATCTGATACAGACATACAGTACACACATGCACACACACACACACACACACACCATTGATCACTCAGACTCTGGCTTACTCGCAATACAGATGTGAACCCTGATCTTGACTGCCTGAAAAAGTCAAGGAACTTCTGTATCAAATGTTTATTCTGTGAATTCTGTCTGTATACAGTGGAGTGACCCAATACAAATGTATCTACTACATCAAAAAGCTACCCCTACATTTCACTATTGTCATTATATTATGTAATGGGAAATCATGCAGGAAAGTCTGAATGTGCATAGAAACATATTCAGCACTCTTGAGTTTCTGTAATGCACGGATAATCAGGATCAATGCACAAATAACCAGGACCAACCCCCTGGAGGTCCGCGGCCAGATAAAAAAAAAAAAAAAAAAAGATATATATATATATATAAATTACATAATTTATATACATACATACAGTGCATTCGGAAAGTATTCAGACCCCATGACTTTCTCCACATTTTGTTACGTTACAGCCTTATTTTTTAATGGATTAAATATTTTCCCCCTCATCAATCTACACACAATAAACCATAATGACAAAGCAAGAACAGGTTTCTATCATTTTTTCCCCCAAATGTATTAAAAAATATGTAGGCCTAAAGGCCGAGACAATAAGAAGACAGTGGCAGAATAAATTCAACCACATCTTCGTTCTATCACAAAACTGGATAGCAACCTCTGTCCAGTGAAGTCCACAAAGCATATTGCATGTACAGTAACATGACCTACAGCATGGTTAAGGAAGTTAATGTTTACGACTTTTTCTGACCACTAAACACCTATTGATTTAGAACCACAGAGATGGCAATTCGCAAAGAAAACAGGAGCTGCCTCCACTATTCCAGCACCATTTCAACTTCAACATTTCAACATCATCAGATCACCTCTGCTTAGTCTAATACAGTGACAACTAAAAGATACCAAAAACTATTTTGTCAAATCAACGTAAGCTAAATATGATGTGGCTGTCCATGGTTCTAATATCTGTGTGTGTGTGTGTGTGCGTTCGTGCAAGTAGAAAAACATGTTGACTCACCCTACTTGTAGAGAAACGCCAATGCCATCCTCCTCTTTCATGTTGACGAAACGGTCTATCACTCTGTCATACAGTATATGCTTTTATATGTTGTTGTCCTAGGCTACCTGGCTAAAATGCTTGCTCGCTAGCCTAACTTCCATTCATGGGCAACATTAGCTAGTTAACATTAGCCTTCTACATCTAGCTACATATTGAACTTCCATCCTCTCAGGACAGGGGCACAACAAAATGAATTAATGGTTGGATCAGAATCGCTGTCATAATCATTGGCTAGAACGGAGAATTAAGTAAAACCACAAGTCCAAATCCTATTTTCATCCATGGCTAATTTAGACAACAAAACAACGAGATGCAACAATTCAAGTTTTTCTGTCAATGATGTGTGCTGACAATGGGATTTGAAAGGAGTGACGCCAAATCCATGCTAGCTTCCCTTACACTTTTTTTGGGGTGCGCCATGACCATTCACAGTTGAGAAGGTCATGTGTAGGAACTAAAATATTTCAGTGATATTTCTGCTGTGTGCAGATTTGACGGATCACATGGGATGATGCGGCGCACTCTACGCTGATAAGCCTATTCTTTGCCATGTTATAGCCCTCTTCGGACGGGTATTACTAGAGACGTTGGTTTTGTAATTACTATACAAGCATGTGCGTTATTCCAGAGGACAATTCACACAGGATTCGTTTTTCAAAACTACCCCTGTAATTCCAATTTTTTTCAAATTGAATTGACTCTTATGACGGAAGGCTGGAGGTTTTTGTTGTAGGCGTGAAGATATTTAATGTCTAGACGATAATAGGCAACACTGATAACTTGCTTGGCTGCCAAATGTATAGGTCTCCCCATAATATTTAAATTGATGAAGTGGGATCATAGGCTAATCATTATTTTAACGATCCATGATAGACGTCCTTCCTAATAACAATGCACCCCATTCTGCTGATTTGAGCTGCTGAACCATATTTGCACTTGATTGTGTTTATGGATAAAAAAGAGTACATGTAATTTCCAAAAAGTTTAGCGGAGATAGTATAGTGCTTTGCGATTTATTGCCTAGGACAGGGCTCTCCAACCCTGTTCGTGGATAGCTACTGTTGGGTTCTATTTTTCTCATAATTGGATCTGTATGTGATGAATAGCTTGGAAGGAATGCATTAATGAACTATACTGATATAAATTGTTTCACATAACAGGCTGTTGTTATTCATGTAAGGAACGTTAGGGGTAGGACAGATAAGACTTGTATTTCTTACAGATACGAACACTCTCTCTTTGTAGTCTGTGAAACTGTCCTTGAACATGGAGTACAGTGGAATGGTGTCTTTTGGGTGCTGACTCCGCAGGTTATTATCATAGCAACTATGCCTGGCAACAAATGGAGTGCCGAGGAGTTGGGACCAACACCTGCGCCAACGGATTGGCTGAACCACACTCAGTCCTTTGCTCTGGTTGGCCAACAGAAGAAGTGGAGGCTTTCTGTCAGAGTATTTGAAGAAGAACTTAGAACAATGGATCAGTTCTCAGAGTGCCCTGCGTGGTATCTCAGCGGACCCGTATATACGAACCTTCATACTTATCATACATACATTTTGCATATAATAAATTAAGCTTGGATTGAAGATCTCTTGATTCTTATTCCAATACCAGATTTGAATTACGCAATTTCTAACAATTGGTGACCTCCGACTGTGATCTGGTAGCGGAACTTCACTTCGCAAAAATTCACCCAGCCTATTGGACATCACTGTCATCGAACTGTGTTTCACAAATTGCCCGGGCTTCTAAAACGGTAAGCAAAACACCTATTGTAATATAACTAAAGTTTTGCACATTGGCTTTATCCAAATTAATTTTGTGAAACACCTGTTTGATGTAAGTGAACCCTATTCTACTATAAATAACAATTACAGTATACTACTTCGATTTCATAATGTACTATGCAAATGTTTGATAATTGTGATGGTTAAACCCATGGAATAGTAGAGGTGGCTGTGTGCCCCATAGTAGAGGTGGCTGTGTGCCCCATAGTAGAGGTGGCTGTGTGCCCTATAGTAGAGGTGGCTGTGTGCCCCATAGTAGAGGTGGCTGTGTGCCCTATAGTAGAGGTGGCTGTGTGCCCTATAGTAGAGGTGGCTGTGTGCCCCATAGTAGAGGTGGCTGTGTGCCCCATTGTAGAGGTGGCTGTGTGCCTCATAGTAGAGGTGGCTGTGTGCCCCATTGTATACCTTTGTTATCTGTGTGTCCTAAGAAACTTTAGTTGTGTGACAAAGAATTACGATTGTGTGTCGAGTGTAAGTGTGTCATTTATGACTGTGATAGGATTATGACTGTGTATTGTGAGTGAGTGTGATAACTGTATACTACGTTTAACTGTGTAATAACTGTGTACCATTTTGGCTGAGAATACAAACAATATTTTAAAACAGTAAATAATGAGAATTACAATTAGGAAATAAAGTTTAAATTGTGCAAACGTTAACAAAAGACACCCATAGGAGGTACTTTAAATAAATAGGCAGTGCGACGCTATGGCACATATCAGTTCAGACTAGATATGACTAGGTTCAAAGGAGACACTTAAAATTATTTAAGACAGGGGTGACGTATGCATGAGAGTGTGAATGATAAACCTGTATACCTTGATAGAAAACTAATTGGGAATCAAAGACGTCTGTGCCTGTCCAAACTGTATAAATTTGGGGATAACTGTTGGGTTCGTGATTGTTTAAACCATATAACCCATCAATAACAATTGGGAACATAAAGCTAAAGTGATTAATTGTGTGACTGAACTGGTTTTGAATAGTTGTGTTGAAACAATTTAGTTTATTATTTGATTCAGTGTTTGATGTTTGACATAGCATAATACTGGTTTTAGGTGCTTGGGTTGAGGCTTCTTTTTTGTTGATTATTTGATGTAATGTTTGACCCTGCAAAATACTGGTTAAACAATTAGACTGAAATAATTTGGTTTATCATTTAAATATAAACATGCACCAACTTTAACTAATTAGGTGGGAATAATTTGATTTAAATAATTAGATTAAAGTACTTTAAATAACGACAGAATATTGGAAACACTAACACAGCTCCTCAAAAGAGCCTGCTCCCACCGAGCACTGGAGAGAGAGTTGTGAGGGGAGGGGCTGGAGAGAGCGAAAGTGTGGCTTTTGGAGCGAGGAAAGACTGGAGTTGGCTGGGAACACCACGGGGTGATTATTTGAGAGGTGCCTGTGGGTTTCTGACGAGGGATGAGATGGGTGAGAAAGTAGAGAATATTTACATTTGCATTTTTGGTGATTTGGCAGACGCTCTTGTCCAGAGCGACTTGCAGGAGCGATTGGGGTTGAGTGCCTTGCTCGAGGGCACATCGGCAGATTTTTCGCCTGGTCGGCTCGGGGATTGGAACCGGCGACCTCTCGGTTGTTGGCGCGGGCGCTACTGATCACTAAGCTGCCTGCCGCCCCATATGAGTTTAAGGTTGTGGCGTTGTTTGATCATGTGATAAGGTTTAATTTGTAATCGGACCATAACTAAAGTGGTTATAGAAGTAATGTATAGGTAGGGGAGAGCCAATAGGGGGGCTCCATTGAACTATTATGGTTTATTTGGCATTTCAATGGCATAAGGTGAAATCTGTATGCATGAAGGGAATTCGATTATGTATTATTATAGTATTATGGACACTCCGTAATAAATAAACTGAACCAAACAAGACGTTACTACAGCAATAGAGAATAGTTAATGTTGTTACGTTAGTTCTTAAACCCGATGATAGAGGAAAATGCAGAACGCTGTTAGAGTGTGTTTTATTTTGGCTACTAGGGTGTTTGAGACGGAAGGGCTGGCTAGACGGGGGTGATGACGTGGCTGGATGTGCGACGTGAAAGTATTTACTTTGAGAGAATCGTAGATGGTGTGGAGTGACTGGCGATGTCCCTGGTTCGAACACAGGTAGGGACAGTAGATAAAGCTTTCGCAGTGGGGCTATATACCTAGATTACTATGTGGATTGAGAAATGTGAAAGGTTGAATTAGATAGCTTAAATAGAAGTATTCTAGAAAAGTCTATGAAAATATGTTATAAGGTTACCATGCGCTCTCCCCGAAGGAACAAGGGGAGGGTGAGAGACAGTACAGTTCAGATAGTAGGAACATCATTAAATGTATGCTAATCAACGATAGCAAGTAGTTGTTTTATTAATTAGGGCATAATCAGAGAGAACAGTTAAATAAATTGAATAGCGAACTGAAATGGTTTAGCGGGAAATGAGGAATTAGATTGATACAAACAATTATTGATGGGTTAAGACTGGGTATAACCAGGAGAAAGAGATTAGCTCATCTCGTTGGAATGTTGCCTAGGGCTAGGGGAGCAGTAGTGAAGTTAGGCAGTATTTAGGTCATAAAAGTGAGCTACCAAATTAAGGCCTGGCTATTTGTGGTTGTTTTTCAAATTGGGTTTTTTCAAACAAAAAACAACACACCTAGTATGATGTTTATAAAGCCTTGTTGTTTCAATTTTGGGGGGTTTCAGCAGGTCAAGGGTGATAGGTCTTAGAGGAGCACACAGTGAATTTTATGGAGTTTTTTAGCTTTTGGCTGAGTTTGGGGTATATATGATTTCTTATGAGAATGAATGTCATGAGGACTTAATGAACACTTGGGATAACTAACATTTATGAAATATTTAGAATAATGGTAATGTTTAGTATACTATGGGATTAAACAGTTCGTTAAATGATTTCAATTGCCTCTGAACTCTGTTTTAACATTCTGGTGTTAATTAATCATCCACACTAGTAAATTCTAAAGGCATGAGAGGAGGACTTTAAGATAGTTTATTTTACAAAGTTGAGGGTAATTTGTAATACTGTGCAAATTGTGAAGAAGATTATAGTTTGGTAATAGTATATTTGATTTGAACCATAAAATAACAGAAGAGAGAGTGGAGGAATGGCAATTGGATAATGAATTACCAATATTAACTAAAGTGATTGTTTAGGTAGGTGGTAATATTGACACATGGCCAAATCATATGTCAAAAAGGGGGATGGTTGGATTAAATATTAAATATATACGAAGGAGAGGACAAAATACTTTTAAAAAAAACAACAACAAGTATGATAGTTTATTAACCACACCTGTATGTCAGAGGTTTTGTGCCCCACAGGTGAACTAAAGGAGAAGGTGACCCACTCTATCTAACCAGGAGACTGAAGCAGGCCTGGCGGGAAGGGCCCTACCAAGTACTGCCTTTGCCAGCAGAATAGCTGAGAGATCCATCTGGGTGCATGTCACTCACTGCAAAAAGGTAAACCCAGCTACACCTGACGAACAAACACAGAGTTAGGAGAAAGATCCGATCACCACTAGGGCTCGGGGGTTGGCTCCTTAACGAAGATTCCCTTACCCTGTCTGATCATCCCTGTCTGAGTTCGATAGAAGGTAAAGCAATGGGTTGGCCTCTGGCGTCTGACATGTTTTCAGGGCGAGGGTGGGGATTCACAGGTCTCCCGACGGTAGGTAGCTGTCTGATTGTGGGGGCCATATTCCTAACACACACGGACCCTCCTGTTTCAGCCAGAAGTGGTAGTTAACCTAACACAAGTTGAAAAGGCATAGGAGACAGCTAGACGTAGCGAAAGGGGAAGTACTAGGGACTTTAGGGAAGGACATCACCAATCTCCATACACAGTTTAGGGTTGTGAAAGTAGGGAATTATCAGAAATGGCAGTGCGACCCATATAAGGGTAGGTACTGTCTGAAAGTCTGAATTATGCTAAAACAGATTACAGACCTGACAGGTGAGATATCCTCTTCAACTGGGGCACCCTATAGAGTAAACCTCTCTGAGGGAGGTAGTGAGACAGTGCAAACTATAGACCTGAAGGAAGTAGTACAGATGGAGATGGAGTAAATAGATTTTAACCTGTGGTTGGAATGGATTCAGTATACGGTCTAAAGAGGACTGTTATGCCTGTAGGACAGCCAAACCAAGGTTAACAACTACTCCGTTCCCCTTGACAGGCTTTGACTCTCTGTCAGGTTTATCCTCCATGCAAGCCACCTGGGAATGTGGTGAAAGAGTCTTATGGTAACTTGCACTATCTGTTTCCCCCGATAACAAAGTCATCCCAACCTGGGTTGCCTCAGTTTGAAGTCACAGGGGATTCTAATTGTTTTTCTAGGACTAGTAAGACAGGATACAGGGTAGGGCCTCTTAGCTCCTGCTCCCACACAGAGAATATCACAACTAAAAGAGACCATGACTAATCTCTCCTCTTTGTTGCAGCCTGAGGATTTTAGGAACCAAAACCAGACCCGTGCTGACATCTGATGGATGTGTGGTGATAACTGATTGTGAACTCACCTACATATGTAAACAATCAAACGTGTCAGAGACTGGTGAGTTGTCACGTAGAAAGTAGGACCTCCTCCAGGAATCCTTTGATGAAAGGATATATATATTGATGGGATAGGAGTACCCCGAGGGGTTCCAGAACAATTCAAAGCTAGGAATCAGATCGCAGCTGGGTTTGAATCAAGTATTTTCTGGTGGTCAACAATTAATAAAAATGTAGATTGGATAAATTATATTTAATATAACCAGCAAAAGATTTATAAACCACACTCGTGATGCAGTAAAGGGATTAGCTGAGCAGACAGCGGCAACTAGCTTAATGACATGGCAGAATAGAATAGCTTTAGATATGCTTTTGGCTGAGCGGGACGGGGGTTTGTGTTCTGTTTGGATATATGTGCTGTACTTTCATCCCCAACAATACAGCACCGGACGGGCCCGTGACCAAAGCGCTTGAGTGACCATCACCACGCTGGCGAACGAACTGGCTGAGAACTCTGGTATTGATAGCTCCATAAACGGTTGGTTTGATAACATATTTGGTAAATGGAAAACTATTGTTGTAACTATTCTGGGTGAAGTTATAGCTTCTATGGGTATACTTGTTCTTTGTGGATGTTGTCTTATTTCCTGTGTCTGAGGGTTGGTGAGAAAAGGAGATGGAGAAGGTGGTTTCCAAACAGATGGTGAGATACGGCCCAATCCCGGACTCCGACCTAAGGAATGAAGGATATGACCTACCAGGCTTGGTGGAGTGACACTCTAGAGGGTGTCTAAAGGGGGCCAAAATGTACTTCCCTGTTGGTGTTTTGTTTTAATAATCTTATGTTTTGTGTTCTATTAATCCTGTGTTTTATGCTTTATTAATCAAGTTAACCATTGGGTATGTTTGTCTTTCCTTATGTGAAGGTTTGAAGTGCCTGGGTGACTTGTAGCCAACCGTTTGCAAGTTGGGTGTAGATGGAAGGACTGAAGGCCTTTTATTATCAAATTGTCTATTAATAAAAGTGTTTATTTTTGTTTGTATTGTATTTTAATGAGTGACACCCTAGAGGGCGTCAAAAGGGGGAATTGTTGGGTTCTATTTTTCTCATAATTGGATCTGTATGTGATGAATAGCTTGGAAGGAATGCATTAATGAACTATACTGATATAAATTGTTTCACATAACAGGCTGTTGTTATTCATGTAAGGAACGTTAGGGGTAGGACAGATAAGACTTGTATTTCTTACAGATACGAACACTCTCTCTTTGTAGTCTGTGAAACTGTCCTTGAACATGGAGTACAGTGGAATGGTGTCTTTTGGGTGCTGACTCCGCAGGTTATTATCATAGCAACTATGCCTGGCAACAAATGGAGTGCCGAGGAGTTGGGACCAACCCCTGCGCCAACGGATTGGCTGAACCACACTCAGTCCTTTGCTCTGGTTGGCCAACAGAAGAAGTGGAGGCTTTCTGTCAGAGTATTTGAAGAAGAACTTAGAACAATGGATCAGTTCTCAGAGTGCCCTGCGTGGTATCTCAGCGGACCCGTATATACGAACCTTCATACTTATCATACATACATTTTGCATATAATAAATTAAGCTTGGATTGAAGATCTCTTGATTCTTATTCCAATACCAGATTTGAATTACGCAATTTCTAACACTACCATCCTCTAGGTTTTCACGCCAACCCTAATCTAGCGCGTCTGATTCAATAATTAGCTGGTTGATAAACTGATAAGACCTACAGGAAGTTAGCTCTCCGGGAACATGGTTGGAGAGCCCTGACCTAGGACATCAACAGCCAGCCAGGGTTTCATTAAATAACCTATAGGCACAATAGTTTTTATTGCACATTTAGGCCTAATTAAACTGATACATTTGGCGTTGTTCAACTTCAATTCACTGGCACTATGAAGAATAGCTTAATCATACTCATTGATAGCCTAATATATACTTTAATATACTTTTGATGAATTTATGAGGCATTGCTAGACAAGCCATTGCTACACTGAACAAAAATATAAACACAACATACAACAATGTCAAAGATTTGACAGAGTTACAGTTCATATAAGGAAATCAGTCAATCAAAAATAAATAAATTAGGCCCTAATCTATGGATTACACATGACTGGGAATACAGCATAAGGCGCTCGTAGATTCAGGCGCAGCTGGGAACTTTATTTATCGTATATTTGCCCGTAGATTAGGGATTCCTATTGTTCCTGTTGATGTGCCCTTCCCTGTACATGCCTTAGATAGTCACCCTTTAGGGTCAGGCCTGATTAGGGAGGTCACAGCTCCACTCTGGATGAAAACGCAGGAGGGTCATGAGGAGAGAATTAGTCTCTTTCTGATCGATTCTCCTGCGTTTCCAGTGGTGTTGGGGCTTCCCTGGTTAACCTCTCATGACCCCACGATTTCATGGCAACAGAGGGCTCTCAAGGGATGGTCACGTCAGTGCTCGGGGAGGTGTGTAGGTGTTTCCATAGGTGCAACTACGGTGGAAAGTCCAAACCAGGTCTCCACTATGCACATTCCCCCCGAATATGCCGATTTGGCTCTCGCCTTCTGTAAAAAGAAGGCAACTCAATTACCACCCCATCTACAGGGGGATTGTGCGATAAATCTCCAGGTAGGCGCTGCACTTCCCCGGAGTCACGTGTATCCTCTGTCACAGGAAGAGACGGCTGCTATGGAAACATATGTCTCCGAATCTCTGGGACAGGGATACATTCGGCCTTCCACTTCACCTGCCTCCTCAAGTTTCTTTTTTGTGAAGAAGAAGGATGGAGGTTTACGCCCGTGCATTGACTACCGTGGTCTCAATCAGATCACTGTTAAGTACAGTTATCCACTAGCTCTCATTGCTAGTGTGACTGAGTCATTGCACGGGGCGCGCTCCTTCACCAAATTGGATCTCAGGAGCGCGTACAACCTGGTGCATATCCGGGAGGGGGATGAGTGGAAGACGGCATTTAGTATCACATCTGGGCACTATGAGTACCTCGTCATGCCGTACGGGTTGATGAATGCTCCATCAGTCTTCCAATCCTTTGTCGATGAGATTTTCAGGGACCTGCACGGACAGGGTGTAGTGGTGTATATAGATGACATTCTCATATACTCCGCTACACGAGCAGAGCATGTGTCCCTGGTGCGCAAGGTGCTTGGTCGACTATTGGAACATGACCTGTACGTCAAGGCGGAGAAATGTCTGTTCTTTCAACAGTCCGTCTCCTTCCTAGGGCACCACCTGTCCGCGTCAGAGGTGGAGATGGAGATTGACCGCATTTCAGCCGTGCGTAATTGGCAGACTCCAACCCCGGTTAAGGAGGTGCAGAGATTCTTAGGGTTTGCCAACTACTACCGGAGGTTTATCCGGGGCTTTGGTCAGATAGTGGCTCCCGTTACCTCCTTGCTGAAGGGGGGACCGGTGCGACAGCAGTGGTCAGCTGAGGCGGACAGGGGTTTTGGTCACCTGAAGGACCTGTTTACCTCGGCTCCTGTGCTGGCTCATCCGGATCCCTCCTTGGCATTCACAGTAGAGGTAGACGCGTCCGAGGCTGGGATAGGAGCTGTACTGTCTCAGCGCTCGGGTACGCCACCAAAGCTCCGCCCCTGTGTTTTCTTTTCGAAGAAGCTCAGCCCGGCGGAGCGCAACTATGATGTGGGGGACCGGGAGCTGTTAGCTGTTGTCCAGGCTCTGAAAGCGTGGAGGCATTGGCTTGAGGGGGCTAAACACCCTTTCCTCATTTTGACTGACCACCGCAATCTGGAGTACATCCGGGCGGCGAGGAGACTGAACCCTCGCCAGGCAAGGTGGGCCATGTTTTTGACCCGTTTTGTGTTCACCCTTTCTTACAGACCAGGTTCCCAGAACGCTAAGGCAGACGCTCTGTCCCGGTTGTATGACACAGAGGAGAGGTCCATGGAGCCCACTCCCATACTTCCGGCTTCTTGTGTGGTGTGGGAGGTTGACGCGGACATCGAGCTGGCGTTACGTACGGAGCCCACTCCCCCCCAGTGTCCAGAGGGTCGTATGTACGTTCCGTTAGATGTCCGCGATCGATTGATCTATTGGGCTCACCTTCCTCTGGTCATCCTGGCATCGGTCGGACAGTGCACTGTCTTAGTGGGAAGTACTGGTGGCCCACTTTAGCTAAGGACGTGAGGGTTTATGTTTCCTCCTGCTCGGTGTGCGCCCAGTGCAAGGCACCTAGACACCTGCCCAGAGGGAAATTACAACCCCTACCCGTTCCAAATGGCCGTGGTCCCACCTATCGGTGGATTTCGTTACGGACCTTCCCCCGTCACAAGGGAACACCACGATCCTGGTCGTTGTGGATCGGTTTTCTAAGTCCTGCCGTTTCATTCCTTTGCCCGGTCTCCCTACGGCCCTACAGACTGCGGAGGCCCTATTTACACACGTCTTCCGGCACTACGGGGTACCTGAGGATATAGTGTCTGATCGGGGTTCCCAGTTCACCTCAAGGGTCTGGAGGGCGTTCATGGAACATCTGGGGGTCTCGGTCAGCCTGACCTCAGGGTTTCACCCCGAGAGTAATGGGAAGGTGGAAAGAGTAAACCAGGATGTGGGTAGGTTTCTGCGGTCCTATTGCCAGGACCGGCCGGGGGAGTGGTCGGGTTTCATCCCCTGGGCAGAGATGGCCCAAAACTCCCTCCGCCACTCCTCCACTAACCTTTCTCCATTTCAGTGTGTATTAGGTTATCAGCCGGTCCTGGCACCATGGCATCAGAGCCAGATAGAGGCACCTGCGGTGGATGAATGTTTTCGGCGTTCTGAGGAGACCTGGAACGCTGCCCATGTACGCCTGCAACAGGCCATCAGGCGACAGAAGGCGAGCGTCGACCGCCACCGCAGTGAGGCCCCGATGTATGCACCGGGGGACCGGGTCTGGCTCTCGACCCGAAACCTGCCCCTTCGCCTGCCCTGCCGGAAGCTGGGTCGGCAGTTTGTGGGGCCATTTAAAGTCCTGAGGATATTGAACGAGGTTTGTTATAGGTTACACTATATACACTATTTGACACTATCGATCACCACATTCTTTTGGAGAGACTGGAAACCCAAATTGGTCTACACGGACAAGTTCTGGCCTGGTTTAGATCTTACCTGTCGGAAAGATATCAGTTTGTCTCTGTGAATGGTCTGTCCTCCGACAAATCAACTGTACATTTCGGTGTTCCTCAAGGTTCCGTTTTAGGACCACTATTGTTTTCACTATATATTTTACCTCTTGGGGATGTTATTCGAAAACATAATGTTAACTTTCACTGCTATGCGGATGACACACAGCTGTACATTTCAATGAAACATGGTGAAGCCCCAAAATTGCCCTCGCTAGAAGCCTGTGTTTCAGACATAAGGAAGTGGATGGCTGAAAACTTTCTACTTTTAAACTCGGACAAAACAGAGATGCTTGTTCTAGGTCCCAAGAAACAAAGAGATCTTCTGTTAAATCTGACAATTCATCTTGATGGTTGTAAAGTCGTCTCAAATAAAACTGTGAAGGACCTCGGCGTTACTCTTGACCCTGATCTCTCTTTTGACGAACATATCAAGACTGTTTCAAGGACAGCTTTTTTCCATCTACGTAACATTGCAAAAATCAGAAATTTTCTGTCCAAAAATGATGCAGAAAAATTAATCCATGCATTTGTTACTTCTAGGTTAGACTACTGCAATGCTCTACTTTCCGGCTACCGGATAAAGCACCAAATAAACTTCAGTTAGTGCTAAATACGGCTGCTAGAATCCTGACTAGAACCAAGAAATTTGATCATATTACTCCAGTGCTAGCTTCCCTACACTGGCTTCCTGTTAAGGCAAGGGCTGATTTCAAGGTTTTACTGTTAACCTATAAAGCGTTACATGGGCTTGCTCCTACCTATCTTTCCGAGTTGGTCCTGCCGTACATACCAATACGTACGCTACGGTCACAAGACGCAGGCCTCCCTAATTGTCCCTAGAATTTCTAAGCAAACAGCGGGAGGCAGGGCTTTCTCCTATAGATCTCCATTTTTATGGAACAGTTTGCCTACCCATGTGAGAGACGCAGACTCGGTCTCAACCTTTAAGTCTTTACTGAAGACTTATCTCTTCAGTAGGTCATATGATTGAGTGTAGTCTGGCCCAGGAGTGTGAAGGTGAACGGAAAGGCTCTGGAGCAACGAACAGCCCTTGCTGTCTCTGCCAGGCCGGTTCCCCTCTCCACTGGGGTTCTCTGCCTCTAACCCTGTTACAGGGGCTGAGTCACTGGCTTGCTGGTGCTCTTTCATGCCGTCCCTAGGAGGGGTGCGTCACTTGAGTGGGTTGAGTTACTGACGTGATCTTCCTGTCTGGGTTGGCGCCCCCCCTTGGTTTGTGCTGTGGTGGGAGACCTCTGTGGGCTATACTCGGCCTTGTCTCAGGATTGTAAGTTGGTGGTTGAGGATATCCCTCTGGTGGTGCGGGGGCTGTGCTTTGGCAGAGTGGGTGGGGTTATATCCTTCCTGTTTGGCCCTGTCCGGGGTTTCTTCGGATGGGGCCACAGTGTCTCCGGACCGCTCCTGTCTCAGCCTCCAGTATTTATGCTGCAGTAGTTTATGTGTCGGGGGGCTGGGGTTAGTTGGTTATACCTGGAGTACTTCTCCTGTCTTATCCAGTGTCCTGTGTGAATTTAAGTATGCTCTCTCTAATTCTCTCGTTCTCTCTTTCTCTCTGAGAACCTGAGCCCTAGGACCATACGTCAGGACTACCGGGCATGCTGACACCTTGCTGTCCCCAGTCCGCCTGGCCTTGCTGCTATTCCAGTTTCAACTGTTCTGCCTGCGGTTACGAAACCCCTACCTGTCCCAGACCTGCTGTTTTCAACTCTTAATGATCGGCTATGAAAAGCCAACTGAGATTTATTCCTGATTATTATTTGACCATGCTTGTCACTTATGAACATTTTTGAACATCTTGGCATGGTTCTGTTATAATCTCCACCCGGCACAGCCAGAAGAGGACTGGCCACCCCTCATAGCCTGGTTCCTCTCTAGGTTTCTTCCTAGGTTTTGGCCTTTCTAGGGAGTTTTTCCTAGCCACCGTGCTTCTACACCTGCATTACTAGCTGTTTGGGGTTTTAGGCTGGGTTTCTGTACAGCACTTCGAGATATTAGCTGATGTAAGAAGGGCTATATAAAATAAAATTGATTGATTGATTGATACAGCTTCCTCCTGATTACCGTATTAACCCCTCATTCCATGTGTCTCTCCTCAGGCCGGTGGTAGCTGGTCCACTCCAGGAGTCTGAGGTACGGGAGGTTCCTCCGCCCCCACTGGACATCGAAGGGGCACCGGCGTACTCGGTCCGTTCCATCCTGGATTCGAGGCGTCGGGTGGGGGGCCTGCAGTATCTCGTGCAGTGGGAGGGGTACGTAATGGTGCTGGGTCCCTAGGAGGGACATCCTCGATCCCTCCATGTTGAGGGATTTCCACCGTCGTCATCCAACTCGCCCTGCTCCGCGTCTTCCTGGCCGTCCCCGAGGCCGGTGTCGGCGCACGGCCGGAGCTGCGCGTCAAGGGGGGGTACTGTCACGGATTCAGCCGAGGCTGCCCCTCCTCCTTGCTTGGGCAGGCTTCGGCGTTCGTCGTCACCGGAGTACTAGCTGCCACCGATCTATGTTTCTGTGTTCTACTTGTTTTGTCTTTATTGTACACACCTGGTTCCCATTATGTTCATGATTTGTTCCCTATTTAACCCTCTGGCTCCCACTGTGTTCTGTGCGTGTTTGTTCTATGTTTGGTGTCATCGACTGGTGAGCGGTATTTGTCCTCCCTGTGTGGAGATTATGTTAATTTATTTTCACAAGTAAAGTACGTTGTGTACTAGCTCTGTGTCCTGCGCCTGACTCTGTCCTACTGCTACACACTGACGCCTGACATGTCTATAATTGGGGGGCCACCATTAGAATTAAATAGAGCAGCAATATACAGTAGTATGTATCTATGGAGGTGACTTACTAGAACATATGACAGCGGTACTTTGCCAGACGACTGTAGGCATCGTTTATGTCCCTCATACAGTTGAAGTCGTAAGTTTACATACACCTTAGCCAAATACATTTAAACTCTATGTTTTTCACAATTCCTGACATTTAATCCTAGTAACAATTTCCCTGTTTTAGGTCAGTTAGTATCACCACTTTATTTTAAGAATGTGAAATGTCAGAATAATAGTAGAGAGAATGATTTATTTCAGCTTTTATTTCTTTCATCACATTCCCAGTGGGTCAGAAGTTTACATACACTCAATTAGTATTTGGTAGCATTGCCTTTAAATTGTTTAACTTGGGTCAAATGTTTCGTGTAGCCTTCCACAAGCTTCCCACAATACATTTTGGCCCATTCCTCCTGACAGAGCTGGTGTAACTGAGTCAGGTTTGTAGGCCTCCTTGCTCGCACACGCTTTTTCAGTTCTGCCCACAAATGTTCTATAGGATTGAGGTCAGGGCTTTGTGATGGCCACTCCAATACCTTGACTTTGTTGTCCTTAAGCCATTTTGCCACAACTTTGGAAGTATGCTTGGGGTCATTGTTAATTTGGAAGACCCATTTGTGACCAAGCTTTAACTTCCTGACTGATGTCTTGAGATGTTGCTTCAATATATCCACATAATTTTCCTTCCTCATGATGCCATCTATTTTGTGAAGTGCATCAGTCCCTCCTGCAGCAAAGCACCCCCACAGCATGATTCTACCACCCCCGTGCTTCACGGTTGGGATGGTGTTCTTCGGCTTGCAAGCAACCCCCTTTTTCCTCCAAACATAACGATGGTCATTATGGCCAAACAGTTCTATTTTTGTTTCATCAGACCAGAGGACATTTCTCCAAAAAGTACAATATTTGTCCCTATGTATAGTTGCAAACCGTAGTCTGGCTTTTTTATGGCGGTTTTGGAGCAGTGGCTTCTTCCTTGCTGAGCAGCCTTTCAGGTTATGTTGATATAGGACTCGTTTTACTGTGGATATAAATACTTTTGTACCTGTTTCCTCCAGCATCTTCACAACGTCCTTTGCTGTTGTTCTGGGATTGATTTGCACTTTTCGCACCAAAGTACGTTCATCTCTAGGAGACCGAACGCGTCTCCTTGCTGAGCGGTATGACGGCTGCGTGGTCCCATGGTGTTTATACTTGCGTACTATTGTTTGTACAGATGAACGTGGTACCTTCAGGCGTTTGTAAATTGCTCCCAAGGATGAACCAGACTTGTGGAGGTCTACAATTTTTTTTCTTAGGTCTTGGCTGATTTCCATTGATTTTCCCATGATGTCAAGCAAATATTAGCCTATCAGAAGCTTCTAAAGCCATGACATCATTTTCTGGAATTTTCCAAGCTGTTTAAAGGCACAGTCAACTTAGTGTATGTAAACTTCTGACCCACTGGAATTGTGATACAGTGAATTATAAGTGAAATAATCTGTCTGTAAACAATTGTTGTAAAAATTACTTGTGTCATACACAAAGTAGATGTCCTAACCGACTTGCCAAAACTATAGTTTGTTAACAAGACATTTATGGAGTGGTTGAAAAACTAGTTTTAATGACTCCAACCTAAGTGTATGTCAACTTCTGAACTTCAGCTGTATCTCTGTCACTCCACAACCGCTCCCCCATAGCACTGGCACTGGGCCTGGGGATAGGAGAGATACACACGTTATTGGGACCAACAGACTCTGCTTAGTTATGAATCATAGCTAAGACCCTGGGGTCTGTCCATGTTCCAGACACTTTACATACATCCACCTGTAACTGTGAAGACTCCCAGGGCCTTTTAATTGATCTGTAATTAAGTCTATTACTTCTTGTAGGTCTGAAAATAAATTGGCAACGAAAAAGGCCATTAGCTTTCAGAATTCTTATTCTGCTATGCTCACAAGTATGTCTTGATAATTCATTCCCAAATTGAAATAAAATCAAATGAGCTGATCTCGATCCATGATGATGATGATTGTTGGTTTGCTGCTTTTGGAGTGAGGGGAGTGGATCTCATTCTGCCAGGAAGTGAGGTTGGACAGGGGTACCACCAGTGGGAAGAAAAGGTTGAGGAAGGAGATGGTCTGGATGGTCTTTGCAAGGCCCTTTTCATCAGCCAGAACACAACTACTCCCCCTGGGGATAAGAGATGGAGGAGAATAGTTTAATAACTTTAACCAATAATATAATGTAGTGTCGAGTAAATGTTGCTAGTTATTGCTGATAAACAAAGGAGTCCGCTTATACTGAACTTTGATCATAAGGTTTATTCATATCACAAGATTTCAGCATAAGTTTACGGGTGTCATGATCCCCCCGGAGAGCAGTGTCCTCCAAATTACAATGTCTGCTCTAACCTCTTCTTCGTTTAAACCCAGTATATATAATCTTCCCCAAAATATGGGTGGCTCCCTCTACTGTCCAATCCCCTGTCTACAACACACACTTCCTCTGTTCTATCTGGGGTGTCACACTAAAAACGGCTCTCTTTGAACCTAAATAAACATCCCCTCAGGTTCCACTTGAAAACTATTAGCAAAGTCATAATCTTAATACACTACAGTAATAACATACTAAAATCACTGTAGCCTATTTATGTTTTATAGACACTGACAGAGAGACAGGCAGGCAGACAGTCAAGTAGACAAAGAGAAAGGTATACAGCCAGCCAGACAGACATAAAAAAGTAACCCAGTCAATAATATAGCCTACTGCCATTAGTTATTGGCTGCTATACATGCCCCATTCATTGCCCAGTCTACTACTCTTCCTATAGCCTAGCTGGATGATATTAATTAAAAACAAGGTTGCATTAGTACATCTTGTCAATGTGGACAGTAAAAGCAAGACACAAGAAACTAGCTGGGTTACCCCTCCAAAATAGCAATTTAGCTAACGATGTAACTACGGTAGTTAGCCTTGTTTACTTAGCTAATCAAGCTAACATTAGCTAATGTTGGTGATGATGTCGGTCTGAAATATATAAGAACCTAACATTAATATACTGCCTTCGGGACCTACATTATTCAATGGATAACGTTAGCTAGATGGCTAAAGTTCAATAATAGCCAACAATCTTACCTGGGAAAGGATAACATCTGTTGCAATTGTACTGGCCCCACCTTCCATTTAGCTAGCCAATCAATGGCATTGTAACAAAAAGCAGTGCTATGATTTTAAAAATATGAAATATAGCTAGCTCTCTCTCTCTTGCTTCTTCATTTTTTAAGAAATTATTTTTTCAAAACTGTTCAACTATTGTCTTTCTCTCTCTTTGAGTCAACTACTCACCACATTTTACGCACTGCAGTGCTAGCCAGCTGTACCTTATGCTTTCAGTACTAGATTCATTCTCTGATCCTTTGATTGGGTGGACAGCATATCAGTTCATGCTGCAAGCGCTCTGATAGGTTGGAGGACATCCTTCGGAAGTTGTCATAATTACTGTGTAAGTCTATGGAAAAGGGTGAGAACCAAGAGCCTCCTAGGTTTTGTATTGAAGTCAATGTACCCAGAGGAGGACGGAAACTAGCTGTCCTCCGGCTACGCTATGGTGCTACCCTACAGAGTGCTGTTGAGGCTACTGTAGACCATTGCAAAACAGTGTGTTTTAATCAATTATTTGGTGACGTGAATATATTTAGTATAGTTTTATCTAAAAAGGATAACTTTTATTATTTTTTCGCTATTTTTATTTTTCTGAAATTCACTAAGGAGGATGGTCCTCCCCTTCCTCCTCTGAGGAGCCTCCACTGGTTGTCACCTATATTGCAGAATGTTTGTATACATAGCCTGGGGAAGGGGGGGCAGAGTTAAAAAAAAATCGTGCCTGCACTACAGACTGCTATATCGGTCCGCTAATACAGGACTAGTAAAGGCCCAGTGCACTACTTTTGTAACCCAAAAAAATCTCTTTTTTTTTCTGATTTTTCAGAGGGTGCTGCACCTACTTACTGTGGCTATGTTCATATAGAAAAGTAGTGTAGAACAGATATGGTTCACTATGAAGTAGAATAGGGAGTTGTGTCTGTTCTACAACTTACAGTGCATTCGGAAAGTATTCAGACCCCTTGACTTTTTCCACATTTTGTTACATTACACCCTTATTCTAAAATGTATTTACTTAATGTTTTTCCTCATCAATCTACACACAATACCCCATAATGACAAAACAACTTAAATACCTTATTTACACATTGCAATTCAATCTGCAACGCTCTAACGTTGCATCCCAAAAAGCACTAGTTTCCTACCATTTGGGCGTAGAGCCTTCTGATAGTGCGTAGCTAATGCGCAATGCTGCACCGTCCCCAAAAGCGCATCTTTGTCAGTGCTGCACGGATCAGATGAGTTCCTGCTTTTGCGGAAGCGAAAGGGCACGGAAGCCAGCGCCAGAGAGCTTGCAAGGGAGGAGTAAAATACACCATAAAATTTACAGAAAAAAAAAAACTGAAATACACACAGCTTTCTCTTTTGCCACCCATCTACCGAAAGCCTGCCGAGGAGATGGGGGACAAGGCGGGCACCAGGTAAGGATTCATTCCCCCGCAATCTCGTATTTTCTACTGCCTTGTCAGTGTGTGTGTGTGTGTGTGTGTGTGTGTAGGCAAGAGAACAGCGAGCTAGCAACGCTATCATCACTTGAGACCAGCCTGTTCCCCTTGCATCAACATCAGATTGGTCCGTACTTACCATGGCAACTAGCTATCTAATTAAACATGAGAGACTATTTAGCCAAAACGACCATAGTCGTAGGATTTCGATAGCAGTATTTGTGTTTTTATTAGCCAGACCCATATGTTTCCTAGCTAGCTAACGTTAGCAGAGGTAGTTAGCTAGCTAGAACTATTCGGGAAGAAGAGTTCGCAATCCACCTTAATATCCCTGTTTTACCTACACCCTGATGGCGATAACATAATTTCTAGTTTAACTAGATAAGTAGCTAGTTCCACTTCACTTGCAACAGTTTTAGTAAGCATGTTCTAGCTAGCTGCAGGGTGAGGTAAACTGTGTGTGTGGGTTTAGATACAACTCGCATCCAACAACTAGCTAGATCAAAATTAACGAATGAGCTTGATGTGCTGTTTTGATTACTGGCTAATTAGCTATCTTGTGTTATCTGTTTATTTGGCCCTCAGTGTCGTGTATTTGACGTACATTTTACGCAATATCGCCCAGTGTTTTTTCATGCATAGATAAATATCCTGCGTGGAAACAACCAAGCACAACGTCTGTCCAGCTATTGATATCATGTGCCATATACACGTGATTACTGTATATAGGCATGTTGTATAGCCACTGTTGTGTGCTGTCCGTATCAGGCCAGGGCAGTTTACGATGCAGCTATTCATACACTTGCCGGCCTAACACCTTTGCACTTGGTAATCAGCTGCTTGCATCTGCATCAGTATGTACAGTCTGACTCTGAGCAGCTGTACTTCTCCACTAGGTTATTCTGGATCGATGTCCTCTGCAAGTGACTGTAAATGTGGAGAATGTGCAGCATGGTTCTCTACTGACATTCATTGATTTTATTCCTTGGTTATTGTGCAGCGGACCGGGTCACTTTCATGTAGAAGGTTTGAAATAAACGGTCAGATTGGTGTTTAGGTTCAGTGTTTTGGCATTTAGGGTCAAGGTCAGGTTAATAGGTGTTTGTCTTGTGGTCTATGAAGCGTCAGCAGCAGTGATGGCGACCCCCTGATGGATGCTAGGGAGCAAGTGGCGTGTTTGAGGGGTCAAGGGTTTGGCTGATAACTAGTGAGGAGGTATAAACTGTAGCACTGGCTCGTAAATGAAGAGACAGCAGAGCTCTAGGCCTGTGAGATTCAAACTGAGCATGTGCGAGAAGATAAGACACCTTCACCCTGGGCCTGTGCTCTGGAGACATGCACCATGCCCCGTGTCCACTACACAGACTCACTCTAGTTAAATTATATCCCAAGTCAAACTTACTACTATATACTGTTAGTGTGCTTATGTTCTCCACCACTAGTGGGAAAGAGTAAAGTATTCACCTTCCTCCCCTAGTCCTGCTCAGAAATGGACTAGTAGTCAGTGGTTCCTCTTCATTCCCCTATTGTTAATGAGTTGTTGACTTGTCCTTATCAGTCAGTGGCAGTCACTGGGATGAGGTTCTATGCAAAGATAGCCTAGATATCCCATTTATGACTGCGGACTATAGTCGTTCAATGCTCGCCAGTTAATATCCTCTTTCCTCCTATATGCACGCACACACTGTGTTACATCTCGCCACATTCCATATTTGGGTACCTAGGTTAGGTATGCATAGGGTGTGTGTAGGCCTAGTCTGTGATGATGGAAGTGCTCTCTGAGAATTTAGTTCAGAAACTATTGTTGATCTGCATGACAAGGATGCTTGTGTCATAACAGAAAAAATGTTCTGCATGCATGCTGCAGTAGGCGTAATGAGTACACACAGTATGTATCAATACTCCTTTGTAGATATTCCTCGTGAAATGAGGAAGGAGTGTTTTTTTCCTGTTCTGTTTGTGGCAGTCAGCAGCAGGAAATGGCCTCTATTTGCTGGGAGAGGGTTTCCTGTCCAGATGCAGGATATTGGGTCTAACCCTACACCTCTGGGACATAATAGAGGACAAACTGGACGAACACCAGGGGCGTATTCATTATGCCGATTCTGTTACAAAATGTTTCTTAAACAGAAGCAAACGAAACGAGGAGAGGCCTACCTGAATTTGTTCAATATAAACTCTAAATTTAGTTTCAAAACGTTACATTTTGCAACTGTTTGGACTAATGATTACACCCCATACTTTATATCTTCCTACTTGATCAAATCTCTCTTTCTTGCTTTCTCTCTCACTTTCTATCTCCCGTGTCCTTTTGTCAGAGTCTTCAAGAAGTCAAGCCCCAACTGCAAGGTAAAGGACATGAGTATTGCATTACTAGTTGTATCCTTTGATGGTTTATGTTATTAATTGTGACACGTTCACATTTGTCTAAGTTCCTCTACTTTCCTCCCTCCTCCTTTCTGCAGGTCACAGTATACCTGGGAAAGAGAGACTTTGTGGATCACCTTGACCAGGTGGACCCAGTCGGTAAGTGCTGAACGATCAATGAGTTTACTGGTTAGAGCATCATGGGAATCAGAGAATCTCTCATAAAACTGCCTAATTTTATTGTTCGTAAACACTGTGTTTCAAACAATGAATTCCCCTCTTGACATTTTCCTTTCTCACAGATGGTGTGATCCTAGTGGACCCTGAGTACCTGAAAGACAGGAAAGGTCTTCCTCATTCTCTACACTGTTTTGTCTCCTCTATTTTTTGCCATTTTATATCAACCTCTTCTGATGTTCAAACCCCTCCTCCTCCTACCCAGTGTTTGTGACTCTGACGTGTGCATTCCGCTATGGCCGTGAGGACCTGGACGTGCTGGGCCTGTCCTTCCGGAAGGATCTGTACATCTCCACCTTCCAGGCCTTCCCTCCAATCGCAGGGGAACACAAAGCCAACAGCCGCCTGCAGGAGAGACTACTGAAGAAACTGGGCCAGCAGGCACACCCCTTCTACTTCTCTGTGAGTCAAGAAGACACACACATGAACATACATATACTTTGAGTCTGTAAAATAATACAATACAATATGGCAAATTTGTGTCTGTCTCTCAGATTCCCCAGAACCTGCCGTGCTCAGTCACCTTACAGCCAGGACCAGAAGACACGGGGAAGGTTCAGCATCACTTCATGCAAACTTACACATTATATGACGGATATCTAAACGTAGCAATTTCCATACCTGTAGATTCAACAATACACACCCACATGAAACTAATAATGCCCATTTTATAATTTATGTCCCTGTCTCTCCTCCTCTCCTTTCTTCCACCTTTCTCTCTTTAGGCATGTGGGGTAGACTTTGAGATCAGAGCGTTCTGTGCCAAATCAATAGAGGAGAAGATTCACAAACGGTACGAAAGCCATTTCACTCTGTTGTGTGTCTTCTGCAGCAGCTTTTTTAGGGTATGTAATCCTTGAAAGCATGTGATATGCATGTCTGTGCATTTCTCTGTGTGTTTTTAGTTAGTCAGCAAAGTTGGTGATCTGTAAAGTATAACGTGTGTGTTGTGTAGGAACTCTGTGCGGCTAGTGATCCGTAAGGTGCAGTATGCCCCAGAGAAGCCTGGGCCTCAGCCCATGGTGGAGACCACACGGAGCTTCCTCATGTCGGACCGCTCACTACACCTGGAAGCCTCTCTGGATAAAGAGCTCTACTACCATGGAGAACCCATCAGCGTGAATGTTCACGTCACCAACAACTCCACCAAGACTGTCAAAAGAGTCAAAATCTCAGGTACCTGTCTTTAATCAAAGTTTTATCAATTATGGTTTTTTATGACTCTAGGCTCTTCATTCTTCTCCCCTCTGTTTTATTTTGTATGTGTGTGGTTAACTTTTTATTTCCCTCTCTCTCCAGTGCGACAGTATGCTGATATCTGTCTGTTCAGTACGGCTCAGTACAAGTGTCCAGTGGCTCAGGTGGAGGCAGAGTGAGTATTTTACCTGACTCTTATACCTATATCCCTCCTCAGTTCAAATCAAATCAAATTTTATTGGCCACATGCGCCGAATACAACAGGTGCAGACATTACAGTGAAATGCTTACTTACAGCCCTTAACCAACAGTGCATTTATTTTTAACAAAAAAGTAAAAATAAAACAACAAAAAAAGTGTTGAGAAAAAAAGAGCAGAAGTAAAATAAAATAACAGTAGGGAGGCTATATATACAGGGGGGTACCGGTGCAGAGTCAATGTGCGAGGGCACCAGCTAGTTGAGGTAGTTGAAGTAATATGTACATGTGGGTAGAGTTAAAGTGACTATGCATAAATAATTAACAGAGTAGCAGCAGCGTAAAAGGATGGGGTGGGGGGGCAGTGCAAATAGTCCAGGTAGCCATGATTAGCTGTTCAGGAGTCTTATGGCTTGGGGGTAGAAGCTGTTGAGAAGTCTTTTGGACCTAGACTTGGCACTCCGGTACCGCTTGCCGTGCGGTATCAGAGAGAACAGTCTATGACTAGGGTGGCTGGAGTCTTTGACAATTTTGAGGGCCTTCCTCTGACACCGCCTGGTATAGAGGTCCTGGATGGCAGGAAGCTTGGCCCCAGTGATGTACTAGGCCGTACGCACTACCCTCTGTAGTGCCTTGCGGTCGGAGGCCAAGCAGTTGCCATACCAGGCGGTGATGCAACCAGTCAGGATGCTCTCGATGGTGCAGCTATAGAATTTTTTGAGGATCTGAGGACCCATGCCAAATCTTTTCAGTCTCCTGAGGGGGAATAGGCTTTGTCGTGCCCTCTTCACGACTGTCTTGGTGTGTTTGGACCATGATAGTTCGTTGGTGATGTGGACACCAAGGAACTTGAAGCTCTCAACCTGTTCCACTACAGCCCCGTCGATGAGAATGGGGGCGTGCTCAGTCCTCTTTTTTTCCCTGTAGTCCACAATCATCTCCTTTGTCTTGGTCACGTTGAGGGAGAGGTTGTTATCCTGCACCACACGGCCAGGTCTCTGACCTCCTCCCTATAGGCTGTCTTGTCGGTGATCAGGCCTACCACTGTTGTGTCGTCGGCAAACTTAATGATGGTGTTGGAGTCGTGCCTGGCCATGCAGTCATGGGTGAACAGGGAGTACAGGAGGGGACTGAGCACGCACACCTGAGGGGCCCCCGTGTTGAGGATCAGTGTGGCAGATGTGTTGTTACCTACCCTTACCACCTGGGGGCGGCCCGTCAGGAAGTCCAGGATCCAGTTGCAGAGGGAGGTGTTTAGTCCCAGGATCCTTAGCTTAGTGATGAGCTTTGAGGGCACTATGGTGTTGAATGCTGAGCTGTAGTCAATGAATAGCATTCTCACGTAGGTGTTCCTCTTGTCCAGGTGGGAAAGGGCAGTGTGGAGTGCAATAGAGATTGCATCATCTGTGGATCTGTTGGGGCGGTATGCAAATTGGAGTGGGTCTAGGGTTTCTGGGATAATGCTGTTGATGTGAGCAATGACCAGCCTTTCAAAGCACTTCATGGCTACAGACGTCAGTGCTACGGGTCGGTAGTCATTTAGGCAGGTTATCTTAGAGTCCTTGGGCACGGGGACTATGGTGGTCTGCTTGAAACATGTTGGTATTACAGACTCAGTCAGGGACATGTTGAAAATGTCAGTGAAGACACTTGCCAGTTGGTCAGCACATGCTCGGAGTACACGTCCTGGTAATCCGTCTGGCCCTGCGGCCTTGTGAATGTTGACCTGCTTAAAAGTCTTACTCACATCGGCTACGGAGAGCGTGATCACATAGTCATCCGGAACAGCTGGTGCTCTCATGCATGCTTCAGTGTTGCTTGCCTCGGGCGAGCATAGAAGTGGTTTAGCCTCGTCTGGAAGTCTTGTGTCACTGGGCAGCTCGCGGCTGTGCTTCCCTTTGTAGTCTGTAATAGTTTTCAAGCCCTGCCACATCCGACGAGCGTCAGAGCCAGTGTAGTACGATTCAATCTTAGTCCTGTATTGACTCTTTGCCTGTTTGATGGTTCGTCGGAGGGCATAGCGGGATTTCTTATAAGCGTCCGGGTTAGAGTCCCGCTCCTTGAAAGCGGCAGCTCTACCCTTTAGCTCACTGCGGATGTTTCCTGTAATCCATGGCTTCTGGTTGGGGTATGTACGTACGGTCACTGTGGGGACGACATCATCGATGCACTTATTGATGAAGCCAGTGACTGATGTGGTGTACTCCTCAATGCTATCTGAAGAATCCCGGAACATGTTCCAGTCTGTGCTAGCAAAACAGTCCTGTAGCTTAGCATCTGCGTCATCTGACCACTTTTTTATTAACCGAGTCACTGGTGCTTCCTGCTTTAGTTTTTGCTTATAAGCAGGAATCAGGAGGATAGAGTTATGGTCAGATTTGCCAAATGGAGGGCGAGGGAGAGCTTTGTATGCGTCTCTGTGTGAGACGTAAAGGTGGTCTAGAGTTTTTTTTCCTCTGGTTGCACATTTAACATGCTGGTAGAAATTAGGTAGAACGGATTTAAGTTTCCCTGCATTAAAGTCCCCGGCCACTAGGAGCGCTGCATCTGGATGAGCGTTTTCCTGTTGACTTATGGCCTTATACAGCTCATTCAGTGCAATCTTAATGTCAGCATTGGTTTGTGGTGGTAAATAGACAGCTATGAAAAATATAGATGAAAACTCTCTTGGTAAATAGTGCGGTCTACAGCTTATCATAAGATACTCTACCTCAGGCGAGCAAAACCTCGAGTCTTCCTTTATTTCCCCTTTGCCTGTTTCCTCTTTTATACATCACACCTAGGGCTGTTGACCGTATTACCGCCACACTGGCAGTCATGAGTCATGACCACAGTAGAATTCTACGTTGAGTCAAGGTAATCTCCTCTTATGCACACTGGACATGCAATAGTAGTAGCCTACCCAACTCGCTAACGATCATCAGGTCGCTAATGGCCTGGTACTCAGGGCTCTATTTTTTTATTTTATTTTTATTTCACCTTTATTTAACCAGGTAAACCAGTTGAGAACAGGTTCTCATTTACAACTGCGACCTGGCCAAGATAAAGCAAAGCAGTGCAATAAAAACAACACAGAGTTACATATGGGGTAAAAAAACATAAAGTCAAAAATACAACAGAAAATATATATACAGTGTGTGCAAATGTAGCAAGTTATGGAGGTAAGGCAATAAATAGGCTATAGTGCAGAATAATTACAATAGTATTAACACTGGAATGCTAGATGTGCAAGAGATTATGTGCAAATAGAGATACTGGGGTGCAAAAGAGCAAAATAAATAACAATATAGGGATGAGGTAGTTGGGTGGGCTAATTTCAGATGGGCTGTGTACAGGTGCAGTGATCGGTAAGGTGCTCTGACAACTGATGCTTAAAGTTATTGAGGGAGATAAGAGTCTCCAGCTTCAGAGATTTTTGCAATTCGTTCCAGTCATTGGCAGCAGAGAACTGGAAGGAATGGCGGCCAAAGGAGGTGTTGGCTTTGGGAATGACCAGTGAGATATACCTGCTGGAGCGCAGACTACGGGTGGGTGCTGCTATGGTGACCAATGAGCTAAGATAAGGCGGGGATTTGCCTAGCAGTGATTTATAGATGGCCTGGAGCCGGTGGGTTTGACGACGAACATGTAGTGAGGACCAGCCAACAAGAGCGTACAGGTCACAGTGGTGGGTAGTGTATGGGGCTTTGGAGACAAAACGGATGGCACTGTGATAGACTACATCCAATTTGCTGAGTAGAGTGTTGGAGGCTATTTTGTAAATGACATCGCCGAAGTCAAGGATCGGTAGGATAGTCAGTTTTACGAGGGCATGTTTGGCAGCATGAGTGAAGGAGGCTTTGTTGCGAAATAGGAAGCCGATTCTAGATTTAACTTTGGATTGGAGATTCTTTATGTGAGTCTGGAAGTTGAGTTTACAGTCTAACCAGACACCTAGGTATTTGTAGTTGTCCACATACTCTAGGTCAGACCCGTCGAGAGTGGTGATTCTAGTCGGGTGGGCGGGTGCCAGCAGCGTTCGATTGAAAAGCATGCATTTAGTTTTACTAGTGTTTAAGAGCAGTTGGAGGCTACTGAAGGATTGTTGTATGGCATTGAAGCTCGTTTGGAGGTTTGTTAACACAGTGTCCAATGAAGGGCCAGATGTATACAAAATGGTGTCGTCTGCGTAGAGGTGGATCTGAGAGTCACCAGCAGCAAGAGCGACATCATTGATATACACGGAGAAAAGTGTCGGCCCAAGAATTGAACCCTGTGGCACCCCCCATAGAGACTGCCATAGGTCCAGACAACAGGCCCTCCGATTTGACACACTGAACTCTATCTGAGAAGTAGTTGGTGAACCAGGCGAGGCAGTCATTTGAGAAACCAAGGCTATTTAGTCTGCCAATAAGAATGTGGTGGTTGACAGAGTCGAAAGCCTTGGCCAGGTCGATGAAGACGGCTGCACAGTACTGTCTATTATCAATCGCGGTTATAATATCGTTTATGACCTTGAGCGTGGCTGAAGTGCACCCGTGACCAGCTCGGAAACCGGATTGCATAGCGGAGAAGGTACGGTGGTATTCGAAATGGTCGGTGATCTGTTTGTTAACTTGGCTTTCAAATACTTTCGAAAGGCAGGGCAGGATGGATATAGGTCTGTAGCAGTTTGGATCTAGAGTGTCACCCCCTTTGAAGAGGGGGATGACCGCGGCAGCTTTCCAATCTCTGGGGATCTCAAACGTTATGAAAGAGAGGTTGAACAGACTAGTAATAGGGGTTGCGACAATTTCGGCGGCTAGTTTTAGAAAGAAAGGGTCCAGATTGTCTAGCCCAGCTGATTTGTAGGGGTCCAGATTTTGCAGCGCTTTCAAAACATCAGCTGTCTGAATTTGTGTGAAGGAGAAGCGGGGGGGGCATGGGCAAGTTGCAGCAGAGGGTGCAGAGTTGGTGGCCGGGTTAGTGGTAGCCAGATGGAAAGCATGGCCAGCTGTAGCAAAATGCTTGTTGAAATTCTAGATTATTGTAGATTTATCGGTGGTGATAGTGTTTCCTAGCCTCAGTGCAGTGGGCAGCTGGGAGGAAGTGCTCTTATTCTCCATGGACTTTACAGTGTCCCAAAACTTTTTGGAGTTAGTGCTACAGGATGCAAATTTCTGTTTGAAAAAGTTAGCCTTTGCTTTCCTGACTGCTTGTGTATATTGGTTCCTAACTTCCCTGAAAAGTTGCATATCGCGGGGGCTATTTGATGCTAATGCTGTACGCCACAGGATGTTTTTGTGCTGGTCAAGGGCAGTCAAGTCTGAGGAGAACCAGGGGCTATATCGGTTCTTAGTTCTGTATTTTTTGAATGGGGCATGTTTATTTAAGATTGAGAGGAAATTACTTTTAAGGAACAACCAGGCATCCTCTACTGACGGAATGAGATCTATATCCATCCAGGATACCTGGGCCAGGTCAATTAGGAAGGCATGCTCGCTAAAGTGTTTTATTGTCTATTGTCCCTCTAACCCAGTGGTTCCCAACCAGGGGTACTAGGACCCCTGGGGGTACTTGGCCTATCCACAGGGGGTACTGGAAGACTCATGAGACCATAGGTCTTACTGGTAAAATCTACATGAGGGGGTACTCCGGGCAGAGCAAAATTAAATTGGTGGTACAGTAACCAAAAAAGGTTGGAAACCACTGCTCTAACCACTCTGACATCAATGCAAATGCAATCGAAAATCACATCAAATACTTATCAAAACAGTATATTTTTTAAAAACGTACCTCACTGTGATTGATCAATTTGAAGAAAGAAGTTAAACAATAGGTTGAAACTGAGTGGAAAACATGGTCGCTGTGGATGTTGTTTCAAAGCCTAACACAACAAAATGGACAGAGATTTCTAAGGTGATGATAAATTCAAAGCACCATATGCATATTAGAGTTTATGCATAAGCCTATATATGAGCCCAAGCCCCCCAAAAAACCCTGAATTAAAATAATGATTGTGCCATTAAATAGCCAATTGCATGGCAGAAAAACATATCTTTGGTACATAATTGGTCTAGGCTAAATTAAACAAATTCAGATTTAGCCTAAAATTATAGTGAATTTGTTTTAGATTTTGAATAGCGTTTATTTTTGTATTTATTTTTTCATACTGGCCCCCTGTGGGAAACGAACCTACATCCCTGCCGGCCAAACCCTCCCCTACCTTGGACGACGCTGGACCAATTGTGCGCCGCCCATCTCCTCCTCTCATTCATTCCTTTCTCCAGCGCGCAGAGAGAGGGGTGCTGTTAACAGTTTAATTAAATATCTTTCGTTGTGAAAACATGTTACTATCGGTGTTCCCGAACAGATTTCACTTGGTTTCCCAAATTAAGCATTGGGTATCTGCAGGAACAGGGTTGGAGAGCCCATGGCATACAGAGTTTGGACTGAATATCACCTGTGGCGCTGCGAAATTACCGGAGTAGCCTACCCAACATGAGTGAAAAACGTACCCGCAGCAAAGTGGCCTCCATTCGCTATTCCAGTGCATATGGATGACATGTCTTTTTTACTTGCTCATTTGATAATGGGCCATTATAAATCGAAACTAATTTTACATATTAGCAAAGACAAGTTAAAATTGAGATTGGTGGAAAAATGATCACTTGACGAGAGAACAGCTTGTGCAGCCTGAGGCAAGGAGCAAAGCGCAAGCATTTTTTTGTTGCGACTTTCTCAAATCATCAATAGCCTATAGTCGCATCATGCAGCCCATTTCTTTTGATTTCTAAGTCATTCTAAAGTTAATATCATTCACAACTAAAGTTGCCAAATAACTCTAAATCTAGCGCGTAGGACCTGTTTCAAATGATCACTTTTACGCTCAACATACAGTGCCCTCCACAATTATTGGCACCCCTGTTTAAGATGTGGTCGAGGACTTCCAAAAATTCTCATTTTTTTTAAACAACATAGAACCCAAATGCAAAAAAAGAGAAAAATCCAACCTTTTATTTAAGTACGTTACTTTGGTATAAAAAAAAAAATCACACATTTAGAAAAAAATTAACTTGAAATCATGTGTCCCACAATTATTGGCACCCCTGATGTTAATACTTTGTACAACCCCCTTTTGTCAACAAGACCGCACTTAATCTCCTCCTATAACATTTCACAAGTTTGGAGAACACAGAGAGAGGGATCTTTGACCATTCTTCTTTGCACAATCTTTCTAGATCATCCAGTGTCCTGGGTCCTCTCTTATGCACTCTCCTCTTTAGCTCGCACCACAGGTTTTCGATTGGGTTGAGGTCTGGGGACTGAGATGGCCATGGGAGGACCTTGAGTTTGTGACTGCTGAACCATTTTTGTGTAGATTTTGCCACATGTTTTGGATCATTATCCTGCTGAAAGACCCAATGACGACCCATCTTCAGCTTTCTGGCAGAGGCCATCAGGTTTTTATTTAAAATGTCCTGGTAGTTCAAAGCGTTCATAATGCCATGCACCCTAACAAGGTTCCCAGGGCCTTTGGAAGAGAAACAGGCCCACAGCATCACAGATCCTCCACCATACTTCACGGTGGGCATGAGGTGCTTTTCGGCATACTCATCTTTTGTTTTACGCCAGACCCACTTAGAGTGTTTGTTGCCAAAAAGCTCAATCTTAGTCTCATCTGACCAAAGCACACGATCCCAGTTGAAGTCCCAGTGCCGCTTAGCAAACTCCAGACGTTTACGTTTGTGAGTGTTAGTGAGAAAAGGCTTTTTCCTTGCATGCCTCCCAAACAGCTTGTTGGCATGTAGAGAGCATCTGATGGTTGTTTTGGAGACTTTGTGACCCCAAGATGCCACTCTTTGATGCAATTCTGTGACAGTGAGCTTAGGACTTTTTTTACTTCTCTTACCATCCTCCTCACTGTGCGTTGTGGCAAGATAAACTTGGGACCTCTTCCAGCCTTGTTTGTCACTGTTCCAGTTGTTTTAAACTTCTTAATGATTCCTCTGACTGTAGATACGGGCAAGTTAAGGCGAGTGGCTATTTTCTTGTAGCCATTGCCTGACTTATGAAGGTCGACACAAATCTGCCTTACTTGAATGGTGTGTTCTCTTGTCTTTGCCATGTTGACAAATGGGTAAGAGAATTAGGCCTCTGTGTCACGTCATATTTATACCCCAGGGAAACAGGAAGTCATGAATTACTAATTAAAAGTTCCTAGATACCCTGACCAACTTTAGCAACTACAGAAAAATATATTTAAAAAAAAATCAATTAAAATTTTCAGCGGAATTGTTAGGGGTGCCAATAATTGTGGGACACATGATTTCAAGTTTTTTTTTCTTCTAAATGTGTGATTTTTTTTTTTACCACCAAAGTAATGTACTTAAATAAAAGGTTGGATTTTTCTCTTTTTTTGCATTTGGGTTCTATGTTGTTTAAAAAAAAAAAGGAGAATTTTTGGAAGTCCTCGACCACATCTTAAACAGGGGTGCCAATAATAGTGGAGGGCACTGTAGCCACCAGAGCATATGAGCGGAGTGGAGCGGTGAGAATCTCAGCTCCTCGCTCACGGAGCTGTTCACCCCTCCGCTCCCCCCGCTCAAAGCCACATCAGGCCAGTCCGCTCATTATCGCTCAGCGCTCAACGCAGTTTGCATCGCGCTCCACTCAAATCGCCCCCCGCTCACTCCAAAAAAGGAACAAAATCTGCATGTATTTCACTTTTAGCTTAAACCACAGCCTTACTTTATCTCCCCGAATTTGTTGCATACAGACTCATCTCGGATTATCCATTCTGTCTTGAAACGGGATCTAACACTGACGCTAAAATGAGATGTTAATCAGTATAGTATATTCCATAGCGAATTGACACGTTGTTTGCCAATGTTTCTGCAAAAGCAGCGATGCCCATTGGAAGTGCAGCGTGAGTGTAATCGGTGAGCAGGGATTTGATTTCTGTGACAGCAGGGAGGATCATCCCCAGGTTCCCCAGCTCCTTCTGCATTTTGTCTGTGAGATCTGCTAGTGGTGTCAGCACACTGACAAGGTGCGTCAGCTGCTGTACTTGATTCAGGGTGATGTTAGCAACATTAGACTTGAGTTTGTTTTACCATAACGGGTCTTTTTGGAACAACCGGATGAACGACTGAATCATCCGCAGCTGGCTGCTCCATCGAATGGCGCAGGCATTTGTGGGGCGGACACCTAATTGGTCGGTTTCCTCTGTGCTCTTGCGTACACTTTTCACCAGGTGCCCGACTTTCACTAACAGCCTATTAATGTTGTCGTGCTTGTTAACGGCGTTTTGATCGCCAGCTGAAGCATGTGAATGGGGCATCTCAGATGTAAATTTGACAAAGTAAAGTACTGATTTATCATAGTTTCTTGGGGGAGTGTAGCCCGGTTGAGCTGCGCTGGCGAAGTGTTGCATCCCTTCGCGTTCTCCTTTACTCAGCGGTTCATAGTCCATGAAAATCATTTCAAAAAATGCTACATCCAGCTCTCTTTTTCTCTCCCTTGTTATGGTTGAGCCTTTGCGTGCAGTGAATAAACTTTTGAATTCCTCAACCCTTTTCTCTTGTTGCTGCTGCTGCTCCTCTCGCTCTATAAAATACAAATTAATGGACGACACAAATTAAATTAAACAGATGGATTCTGGGTCAGGCTTGAGCATGCTTCAGACTCGTGGTGTGAGCGAGCGAAATTGGAGCGGGACATAGGGCGACGCTCCGTCCTTTTAAAAATGCCGCTCTGCGCTCTGTTCAAAATCCGTCCGCTCACGCTCCACGCTCGCTCCCGCTCCACTCCGCTCATATGCTCTGGTAGCCACTTCATATGCGCGCACTCTCGCTCCGTAATGGGAAAAATATCCATTCTATTTTATTCAGCTAAGTTCAATTATATTCTTCTTACTATCATATAATATATATATAATAATGTCACAGGACTTATAATCATATCTTGTCTGCTAAATGAAGAAGCCTACAGCCTATGGCATAGCCAGATAACATACAGTAGGCCAACTCATATTCTGTTCTTCTGAAATAAAAAAAATTCATATAATGTTTTTTTTTAGACCCGCCTAAAATAAATAATTAATTAATGTATTGTGATGGTGTATATTCAATTGATTTATTATACTTTTTTTTATGTAGATGTTCCAAAGGCATGCATCAGAGGCTTGTATGTTAGTTGTATGAGTGGAGCCTGGAGATGCTAAACATGTTTATGTTCACTAATGGTCAAGATGCTAAACATGTTTATGTTAACTAAAGGTCAATTACTGTGAGACTGGCAGTCTTTTGCATGACAATAACCTGCTGACAATTTCATGACCACCACAGCCCTAGCTGCAGCACCTGACTTCATGACTTCATGGTATATAGGCTATGTTGGTGACATTAAAAGTTGAGTAATACCATGTTTGATTTCTGGCGCTATTCTGCCATTGTATATCAGTATTTTAGGATGAACAAATGTTGAAACAACATTTGCCCTGGTCTGGCAAGGAACAATTTTTTTTTGAGTTTGTCATTCTAAACACAGTTCCTTCTATGCTACAGGTAGAGGACAAAACATGGACACACTGTGGGCAAATGAGGAACAACAAGTACCCAAAGCATTGGTAACCTGTCCATAGACATTTGAGGCTACTTTAGATGGCAGAGAAACACCCTGTCATTTTGTGTATGTCTAAAAAATGAACACGAGTGGTGAAGCGCTGTCTCAGTTACCCAGAGAACATCCCCCATCTCCTGGCGGTTCTGAACTACTGCAGTATAGCCAGTCATACATTGTGGCAGGCAGCACCTGGGGATTTAGTTTGCTTTTAGCTGGAATGACGCTGTGTAAAGCTGATGCCTGTGTGTATGTTTCTGTGGGTCTGGGCTTTCTGCTTCTCTCAGACTGTCTCAGGGGCTGCGTAGCAGATCTTAAATTGTTCTCAGATCTAGTTTGACTGTGTCTGCCCGCTCTGTGGCATCCATCCGCAAAGCCCAACTGGAGTGTAGCAACAGGAGGGAAGAGAGTGGATTTGAACCTCCATTCCTGAAGCCAGAACGACAACCCATTTGTCAAATGTTGTTCTCTTCTCTTGGTTTCATCCATTTCCTCTTGTGCTTTCTGTTAACCTTAGTTTAGTATTTTACTATTTTTCTTTCTGCATGTGTATCATTATGTTTGTAGCTAAGTTAGCTGTGGTTTAAATGAATCACACATCTCTTATCTGACATCCTCTTCCCACAGCCTCATCCAGCAAGTACAGTGAGGGAAAAAAGTATTTGATCCCCTGCTGATTTTGTACGTTTGCCCACTGACAAAGAAATGATCAGTCTATAACTTTAATGGTAGGTTTATTTGAACAGTGAGAGACAGAATTACAACAAACAAATCCAGAAAAACGCATTTCAAAAATGTTATAAATTGATTTGCATTTTAATGAGGGAAATAAGTATTTGACCCATCTGCAAAACATGACTTAGTACTTGGTGGCAAAACCATTGTTGGCAATCACAGAGGTCAGACATTTCTTGTAGTTGGCCACCAGGTTTGCACACATCTCAGGAGGGTTTTGTCCCACTCCTCTTTGCAGATATTCTCCAAGTCATTAAGGTTTCGGGCCTGACATTTGGCAACTCGAACCTTCAGCTCCCTCCACAGATTTTCTATGAGATTAAGGTCTGGAGACTGGCTAGGCCACTCCAGGACCTTAATGTGCTTCTTCTTGAGCCACTCCTTTGTTGCCTTGGCCGTGTGTTTTGGGGCATTGTCATGCTGGAATACCCATCCACGACCCATTTTCAATGCCCTGGCTGAGGGAAGGAGGTTGTCACCCAAGATTTGACGGTACATGGTCCCATCCATCGTCCCTTTGATGCGGTGAAGTTGTCCTGTCCCACAAAGCATAATGATTCCACCTCCATGTTTGACGGTGGGGATGGTGTTCTTGGGGTCATAGGCAGCATTCCTCCTCCTCCAAACACGGCGAGTTGAGTTGATGCCAAAGAGCTCCATTTTGGTCTCATCTGACCACATCACTTTCACCCAGTTCTCCTCTGAATCATTCAGATGTTCATTGGCAAACTTCAGACGGGCATGTATATGTGCTTTCTTGAGCAGTGGGACCTTGCGGGCGCTGCAGGATTTCAGTCCTTCACGGCGTAGTGTGTTACCAATAGTTTTCTTGGTGACTATGGTCCCAGCTGCCTTGAGATCATTGACAAGATCCTCCTGTGTAGTTCTGCGCTGATTCCTCACCATTCTCATGATCATTGCAACTCCACGATGTGAGATTTTGCATGGAGCCCCAGGCCGAGGAAGATTGACAGTTATTTTGTGTTTCTTCCATTTGCGAATAATCGCACCAACTGTTGTCACCTTCTCACCAAGCTGCTTGGCGATGGTCTTGTAGCCCATTCTAGCCTTGTGTAGGTCTACAATCTTGTCCCTGACATCCTTGGAGAGCTCTTTGGTCTTGGCCATGGTGGAGAGTTTGGAATCTGATTGATTGATTGCTTCTGTGGACAGGTGTCTTTTATACAGGTAACAAACTGAGATTAGGAGCACTCCCTTTAAGAGTGTGCTCCTAATCTCAGATCGTTACCTATATAAAAGACACCTGGGAGCCAGAAATCTTTCTGATTGAGAGGGGGTCAAATACTTATTTCCCTCATTAAAATGCAAGTCAATTTATAAAATTTTCGACATGCGTTTTTCTGGATTTTTGTGTTGTTATTCTGTCTCTCACTGTTCAAATAAACCTACCATTGAAATTATAGACTGATAATTTCTTTGTCAGTGGGCAAACGTACAAAATCAGCAGGGGATCAAATACTTTTTTCCCTCACTGTATGGCTGCTGATCAAACAAATTCACTGTAGACTTTATATTTATCTAAGAAGTGTAAGGCAATATGAATAAATCATACATATTTCTCTTTTCAATCGTGTATGATCCATGTACTGTATGAATACTTTCTAGGAGTAGCCCTGTTATTTTATATTAGTGCTGAAGTTTGATTTGGTACAAGGGACCCTTGGTTCTAATAATATCCTGTACAGTTCCGGCTGGGCCTTGCTCTCCCTCCCCCATCCTTTCCTGTTCATGCCATTTGTATCATTTTTCAGGCTTCCAAGACATCTCTTAATAACCTCTAGCTTGTGATCAGGTGTTTTCCCATACCTTATTGTCCAGATCTATTGATATTCCAGTTATGGCCCAGGTGTGCTGATAAGTGTGTGTGTTCCTCTCCTCAGTGACCAGGTGTCGTCTAGCTCTACGTTCTGTAAGGTGTACACCCTCACACCCACGCTAGACAAGAACCGCGAGAAGAGAGGCCTGGCCCTGGACGGAAAGCTCAAACATGAGGACACCAACCTGGCCTCCAGCACCATGTACGATGACTCGCATCCAAAACCATGTTAGATAATAATTACACTCTCTCTAGCTTGGCCTCAGCACTGTGATATTTCACACACCACACATACTGTAACTTGGCCAGCATGTGAGTTTACACATGCTAAGGGAGAGGTTGAGCTCATAAATGCATTATTATGATTTATTTTCGAACGCAGCACCCTGGAAGATGCAAGAACCCATCCCTTACTGTTAACCTTTTTCACCACCCTCTCATTCTCTTGAGTGTGTGTTTCAGTGTTAAGGATATAACTAACAAGGAGGTCCTTGGAATCCTGGTCTCCTACAAGGTCAAAGTCAAACTGGTCATCTCTCGTGGAGGGTGAGTTCCACATGAGTCAGTGGTCAATATCAATATGTTGCGGGGGGGTTCTGTACAGGTACACACTGCAGTGGTGTTTTCCCTAAGTGCTACTTTTTCCACTTCATAAATTAACTAGGCTTCTTTTCATTTAAAAACCTCTAGAAGTCTTAGGGTGTTTCTCAAAATGCATACTACAGTGCTCCAAGCACACAAATTGGAGCACGGAAGGGTCGGAGTAGGAGTCCAAATCAAAGTATGCGAAACGGAGCACGGAGGGCACTTCTCGAATGTGTACTCAGTTTGTACATATTTTGAAGTATGCAAAGAAATATGATGCAACCATGTAAAAAAATGACGCAAAATGTCTTAATCAATGGCGGGCATTATTTGAGCTGAAGAGAAAATACACTCTGACTTAGGAATGAAATGTTGCCTTTTCACATCTCATATATTGCCTGACTACAATATTTTATCTTGATATGTTAATAAATACATGCTGTGTTAATTTTGGCATGTTTACCTGCCTACGTACCGTATACTGGCTAGCTGCTAGTACTGTTAGATAGCCACGAAGAATTGTTAGCTAGTTACCCGCAAATAATTGACATCTATCTTGCATGATATTGGTTTTAGGTCATTTTTGCCTGTTAAACTATCTGGTTAGTTATATTATTATGATTCACATATAGCTAGCTGATAGTTATGAAGTAAAACGGTTGCTTTGTGTATATCTTCTTTTGTCTCTATTGCCATTGTTGTCCTGGCTGGAAGACGGTTCAGTGAATGGGTAAGACCATAGCAAGTCAATAGGGCCAACTGGCTGGCTGGCTACCCATGAAAAATTGGTAGCTACCCATGAAAAATGTACATCTACCTTGCATAACATTAGTTTTAGGTCATTTTTACCTGTTTAACTTTAGCTGGCTAGCTAGATTATTACGATTCAAATATCAAGTTGATAATTATGAAGTAAAACGTTTGCTTTGTGTATATCTTGTTTCGTCTGTTGTCATTGTCCTGGTGGAAGAAGGTTCAGTGAATGGGGAGGTGAAGCGTGAGGTAATACAGTAGAGGGAGTGCGAGTGCTTCTCAAATGTATTGTTTTATGCGTTCTCCACACTCTCGTCCTCACAAGAACATACTCAAGAGAACGTGGTCGGAGAACGCACTCGGAGCATGAGAGCGTGGAGCACGGTAGTATGAATATTGAGAAACACCCTAAGCCTCTGGGGGTTCTAAGCTGACATATGGAATTGTTTTAAGATGGTCATACAGTGGGGAAAAAAAGTATTTAGTCAGCCACCAATTGTGCAAGTTCTCCCACTTAAAAATATGAGAGAGGCATAGGTACATGTCAACTATGACAGACAAATTGAGAAAAAAAAATCCAGAAAATCACATTGTAGGATTTTTAATGAATTTATTTGCAAATTATGGTGGAAAATATGTATTTGGTCACCTACAAACAAGCAAGATTTCTGGCTCTCACAGACCTGTAACTTCTTCTTTAAGAGGCTCCTCTGTCCTCCACTCGTTACCTGTATTAATGGCACCTGTTTGAACTTATCAGTATAAAAGACACCTGTCCACAACCTCAAACAGTCACACTCCAAACTCCACTATGGCCAAGACCAAAGAGCTGTCAAAGGACACCAGAAACAAAACTGTAGACCTGCACCAGGCTGGGAAGACTGAATCTGCAATAGGTAAGCAGCTTGGTTTGAAGAAATCAACTGTGGGAGCTATTATTAGGAAATGGAAGACATACAAGACCACTGATAATCTCCCTCGATCTGGGGCTCCACGCAAGATCTCACCCCGTGGGGTCAAAATTATCACAAGAACGGTGAGCAAAAATCCCAGAACCACACGGGGGGACCTAGTGAATGACCTGCAGAGAGCTGGGACCAAAGTAACAAAGCCTACCATCAGTAACACACTACGCCGCCAGGGACTCAAATCCTGCAGTGCCAGACGTGTCCCCCTGCTTAAGCCAGTACATGTCCAGGCCCGTCGGAAGTTTGCTAGAGTGCATTTGGATGATCCAGAAGAGGATTGGGAGAATGTCATATGGTCAGATGAAACCAAAATATAACTTTTGGTAAAAACTCAACTCGTCGTGTTTGGAGGACAAAGAATGCTGAGTTGCATCCAAAGAACACCATACCTACTGTGAAGCATGGGGGTGGAAACATCATGCTTTGGGGCTGTTTTTCTGCAAAGGGACCAGGACGACTGATCCGTGTAAAGGAAACAATGAATGGGGCCATGTATCGTGAGATTTTGAGTGAAAACCTCCTTCCATCAGCAAGGGCATTGAAGATGAAACGTGGCTGGGTCTTTCAGCATGACAATGATCCCAAACACACCGCCCGGGCAACGAAGGAGTGGCTTCGTAAGAAGCATTTCAAGGTCCTGGAGTGGCCTAGCCAGTCTCCAGATCTCAACCCCATAGAAAATCTTTGGAGGGAGTTGAAAGTCAGTGTTGCCCAGCGACAGCCCCAAAACATCACTGCTCTAGAGGAGATCTGCATGGAGGAATGGGCCAAAATACCAGCAACAGTGTGTGAAAACCTTGTGAAGACTTACAGAAAACGTTTGACCTGTGTCATTGCCAACAAAGGGTATATAACAAAGTATTGAGAAACCTTTGTTATTGACCAAATACTTATTTTCCACCATAATTTGCAAATAAATTCATTAAAAATCCTACAATGTGATTTTCTGGATTTTTTTTTCTCATTTTGTCTGTCATAGTTGACGTGTACCTATGATGAAAATTACAGGCCTCTCTCATCTTTTTAAGTGGGAGAACTTGCACAATTGGTGGCTGACTAAATACTTTTTTCCCCCACTGTACCATGGATCATTTAGCTATTTGATTTGGAATTTATATAAATATAAAACAAATATTGAATTTGGCCTTTACTACTATAGCCCATAGAAACGCATTGAATAACACATTCATAAATGGCAAAAAGGCATTTAAAACATTTATAATAAGGCATACGGTTTTGAAGTGTTTGTCCTATATCTAGGAGATATAAGAAAGCTCAGGAAATATATATATATATATATATATATAGTGCCTTCGGAAAGTATTCAGACCCCTTGACTTTTTCCAAATGTTGTTACATTACAGCCTTATTCTAAAATGGATTAAATAAATAAAAATCCTAAGCAACCTACACATAATACCCCATAATGACAAAGCGAAAACAGGTTTTTAGAAATGTTCGCAAATTTATATATATAAAAAAAACGTATTTACATAAGTTTTCAGACCCTTTGCTATGCTCGAAATTGAGCTCAGGTGCATCCTGTTTCCATTGATCATCCTTGAGATGTTTCTACAACTTGATTGGAGTCCACCTGTGGTAAATTCAATTGATTGGACATGATTTGGAAAGGCACACACCTGTCTATATAAGGTCCCACAGTTGACAGTCCATGTCAGAACAAAAACCAAGCCATGAGGTCGAAGGAATTGTCCGTAGAGCTCCGAGACAGGATTGTTTCGAGGCACAGATCTGGGGAAGGGTACCAAAACACTTCTGCAGCATTGAAGGTCCCCAAAAACACAGTGGCCTCCATCATTCTTAAATGGAAGAAGTTTCGAAACACCAGGACGTCCTAGAGCTGGCTGCCAGGCCAAACTGAGCAATTGGGGGAGAAGGGCCTTGGTCAGGGAGGTGACCAAGAACCCGATAGTCACTCTGATAGAGCTCTAGAGTTCCTCTGGAGATGGGTGAACCTTCCAGAAGGACAACCATCTCTGCAGCACTCCAACAATCAGGCATTTTATGGTAGAGTGGCCAGAAAATCACTCCTCAGTAAAAGGCACATGACAGACCACTTGGAGTTTGCCAAAAGGCACCTAAAGACACTCAGACCATGAGAAACAAGGTTCTCTGGTCTGATGAAACCAAGATTGAACTCTTTGGCCTGAATGCCAACCGTCAAGTCTGGAGGAAACCTGGGACCATCCCTACGGTGAAGCATGATTGTGGCAGAATCATGCTGTGGGGATGTTTTTCAGAGGCAGGGACTGGGAGACTAGTCAGGATTGAGGCAAAGATGAATGGAGCAAAGTACAGAGAGATCCTTGATGAAAACCTGCTCCAGAGCACTCAGGACCTCAGACTGGGGTGAAGGTTCACCTTCCAACAGGACAACGACCCTAAGCAAACAGCCAAGACAACGTAGGAGTGGCTTCGGGACAAGTCTCTGGATGTCCTTGAGTGGCCCAGCCAGAGCCCGGACTTGAACCCCATCTAACGTCTCGGGAGAGACCTGACAATAGCTGTGCAGGAACGCTTCCCATCCAACCTGACAGAGCTTGAGAGGATCTGCAGAGAAGAATGGGAGAAACTACCCAAATACAGGTGTGCCAAGCTTGTAGCGTCATACCCAAGAAGACTCGAGGCTGTAATTGCTGCCAAAGGTGCTTCAACAGAATGCTGAGTAAAGGGTCTGAATACTTATGTAAATGTAATATTTCTGTTTTTTAGCAAGAAATTCCAAAACCTATTTTTGCTTTGTCATTATGGGGTATTGTGTGTAGATTGAGGGGGAAAAAACAATTTCATCAATTTTAGAATAAGGCTGTAACCTAATAAAATGTGGAAAAAGTCAAGGGGTCTGAATACTTTCCAAAGGCTGTGGATGTGTGTGTACACACACACACACACACACACACACACAGTACCAGTTAAAAGTTTGGACACACCTACTTTAATAAAGGGTTTTTCTTTATTTAGACAATTTTTTACATTGAGAATAATAGTGAAGACATCAAAACTATGAAATAACACATATGGAATCATGTAGTATTTGAGATTCTTCAAAGTAGCCACCCTTTCCCTAGATGACAGCTTTGCACACTCTTGGTATTCTCTCAACCAGCTTCACCTGGAATGCTTTTCCAACAGTCTTGAAGGAGTTCCCACATATGCTGAGTACTTGTTGGCTGCTTTTCCTTCACTCTGCCGTCCGACTCATCCCAAACCATCTCAATTGGGTTGAGGTCGGGGGATTGTGAAGGCCAGGTCATCTGATGCTGCACTCCATCACACTCCTTCTTGGTTAAATAGCCCTTACACAGCCTGGAGGTGTGTTGGGTCATTGTCCTGTTGAAAAACAAATGATAGTCCCACTAAGCCCAAACCAGATGGGAGGGCGTATCGCTATAGAATGCTGTGGTAGCCATGCTGGTTAAGTGTGCCTTGAATTCTAAATCAATCACAGACCGTGTCACCAGCAAAGCACCCCCACACCATAACACCTCCTTCTCCATGCTTTACAGTGGGAACTACAAATGCGGAGATCATCCGTTTACCCACACCGCTTCTCACAAAGACACGGCGGTTTGAACCAATAATCTCCAATTTGGACTCCAGACCAAAGGACACATTTCCACCGGTCTAATGTCCATTGCTCGTGTTTCTTGGCCCAAGCAGGTCTCTTCTTCTTATTGGTGTCCTTTAGTAGTGGTTTCTTTGCAGCAATTCGACCATGAAGGCCTGATTCACACAGTCCCCTCTGAACAGTTGATGTTGAGATGTCTCTTACTTGAACTCTGTGAAGCATTTATTTGGACTACTTTCCGAGGCTGGTAACTCTAATGAACTTATCGTCTGCAGCAGAGGTAACTCTGGGTCTTCCATTCCTGTGGCGGTCCTCATGAGAGCCAGTTTCATCATAGCGCGTGATGGTTTTTGCGACTGCACTTGAAGAAACTTTCAATGTTTTTGAAATGTTCCGTATTGACTGACCTTCATGTCTTAAAGTAATGATGGACTGTCGTTTCTCTTTGCTTATTTGAGCTGTTCTTGCCATAATATGGACTTGGTCTTTTACTAAATAGGTATATCTTCTGTATACCACCTCTACCTTGTCACAACACAACCGATTGGCTCAAACGCATTAAGAAGGAAATAAATTCCACAAATTAACTTTTAACAAGGCACACCTGTTAATTTAAATGCATTCCAGGTGACTACCTCATGAAGCTGGTTGAGAGAATGCCAAGAGTGTGCAAAGCTGTCATCAAGGCAAGTGTGGATACTTTGAAGAATCTCAAATATAAAATATATTTTGATTTGTTTAACACTTTTTTGGTTACTTCATGATTCCAAATGTGTTATTAAATAGTTTTGATGTCTTCACTATTATTCTACAATGTAGAAAATAGTAAAAACAAAGAAAAACCCTGGAATGAGTAGGTGTGTCCAAACTTTTGACTGGTAGCATAAACAGTTGAAGTCGGAAGTTTACATACACCTTAGTCAAATACATTTAAACTCCGTTTTTCACAATTCCTGACATTTAATCCTAGTAAAAATTCCCTGTCTTAGGTCAGTTAGGATCACCACTTTATTTTAAGAATGTGAAATGTCAGAATAATAGTAGAGAGAGTGATTTATTTCAGCTTTTATTTCTTTCATCACATTCCCAGTGGGTCAGAAGTTTACATACACTCAATTAGTATTTGCTGGCATTGCCTTTAAATTGTTTAACTTGGGTCAAACGTTTCGGGTAGCCTTACACAAGCTTCCCACAATAAGTTGGGTGAATTTTGGCCCATTCCTCCTGACAGAGCTGGTGTAACTGAGTCAGGTTTGTAGACCTCACTAAGCGGAAGGTAGCTTAGTGGTTAAGAGCGTTGTGCCAGTAACCGAAAGGTTGCTGGTTCTAATCCCCGAGCTGACTAGGTGAAAAATCTGTCGATGTGTCCTTAAGCAAGGCACTTAACCCTAATTGCTCCTGTAAATCGCTCTGGATAAATGACTAAAACATTTTTGTTTTCTTGCTCGCACACGCTTTTTCAGTTCTGCCCACACATTTTCAATAGGAATGAGGTCAGGGCTTTGTGATGGCCACTCCAATACCTTGACTTTGTTGTCCTTAAGCCATTTTTCCACAACTTTGGAAGTATGCTTGGGGTCATTGTCCATTTGGAAGACCCATTTGCGACCAAGCTTTAACTTCCTGACTGATGTCTTGAGATGTTGCTTCAATTTATCCACTTAATTTTCCTTCCTCATGATGCCATCTATTTTGTGAAGTGCATCAGTCCCTCCTGCAGCAAAGCACCCCCACAGCATGATGCTACCAACCCCGTGCTTCACGGTTGGGATGGTGTTCTTCGGCTTGCAAGCAACCCCCTTTTTCCTCCAAACATAACGATGGTCATTATGGCCAAACAGTTCTATTTTTGTTTCATCAGACCAGAGGACATTTCTCCAAAAAGTACAATATTTGTCCCCATGTGCAGTTGCAAACCGTAGTCTGGCTTTTTTATGGTGGTTTTGGAGCAGTGGCTTCTTCCTTGCTGAGCGGCCTTTCAGGTTATAGGACTCGTTTTACTGTGGATATAGACACTTTTATACCTGTTTCCTCCAGCATCTTCACAAGGTCCTTTGCTGTTGTTCTGGGATTGATTTGCACTTTTCACACCAAAGTACGTTCATTTCTAGGAGACAGAACGCGTCTCCTTCCTGAGCGTTATGACGGCTGCGTGGTCCCATGGTGTTTATACTTGCATACTATTGTTTGTACAGATGAACATGGTACCTTCAGGTGTTTGGAAATTGCTCCCAAGGATGAACCAGAATTGTGGAGGTCTACAAATTTTTTTCTGAGGTCTTGGCTGATTTCTTTTGATTTTCCCATGATGTCAAGCAAAGAGGCACTGAGTTTGAAGGTAGGCCTTGAAATACATCCACAGGTACACCTCCAATTGACTCAAATGATGTCAATTAGCCTATCAGAAGCTTCTAAAGCCATGACATCGTTTTCTGGAATTGTCCAAGCTGTTTAAAGGCACAGTCAACTTAGTGTATGTAAACTTCTGACCCACTGGAATTGTGATACAGTGAATTATATGTGAAATAATCTGTCTGTAAACAGTAGTTGGAAAAAGTCATGCACAAAGTAGATGTCCTAACCGACTTGCCAAAACTATAGTTTGTTAACAAGAAATGTGTAGAGTGGTTGAAAAACAAGTTTTAATGATTCCAACCTAAGTGTATGTAAACTTCCGACTTCAACTGTATATATGTGTATATATTTTTTTTATCTAAGAGAACTGATTAAAGATTATAAAAGCTAATGATTTGATTAGTGTCGACAATGGAGTAGTCAACTGCTGCTTTCTGTGTAGGAAAACCCATGTTTAACATCTACTTCATTCTTCAATCATACCTGTAGATCTATTCATGGGTGCCTGACTTTGTGCACCCCCACTTTTATACATTCTGGCGGGGGGGGTCTGTGGGTCCTCCCGTTGAGAATTTTCCTGCAATTATATATTGTTTCTCAACAGGGAATCCATGTTTAGTTGACAGAACACAACCTTTTTTCATAGGTTTTTGCCACAATAAATGTAATTGAATGAGTAGACTAGACTAGTTTTTCTGACTAGATTACTAATCTACCGCCGTCCCTCAAAGTCCCACCCACAGTGAGTGATTGACAAGTCTGAAACCCTACCAACTCTGACTCACAAACATCCTGCCCCCTCCCCTGACAATCCCTCCCACAGTGATTGATTGACAGGCCAAACTGTTAAAGGGATAGTTCACCCAAATTTCTTAAATGACACATTGGTTTCATTACACTTAGTGTCCATAGCCACAGAGCCAAGAAAATACATAATTTTAAGAACAAACATAATTGTGGCAATTCAGATCTTGCAGTAAAACCTGTAAAAATAACTTTAATCTCAAGAGAAGACCGGTTTAGTGTTAAAAAAGGTTATCTTACTTAGGAAATAGCCCTGATCATATAGGCCTAGACAATATCCTTAACAACACACTGACTTCATACATTTTCAGTCATTTTAATTGTTAAGTCACAACCCATTTTATCAATCTGGGAGGTAAAGTCGTTCAACTATTCAACAATTTAGCTGTGTATTTTGGATAGATCAAGGCATTAGAATGTAGCAGAGGCCACCAAAATACAGCTTGTTCTGCAACAAACAAAAAATCCAGGAGGGCATACCCCCCAGCCCAGCACTCCCTGGCTGGCTACTTCCATGTACTTAGGGAAACACTGACACACACACCTACCACTTTTACTGACCACACACATGCTGTAGTCTACATTCTACACACAACCCCATTTACACTCCGACCTGTGTCATATACACTCCTGATACTCTGCCATTACAACTTGTGTATAAACTGTCATGAAATCACATCTCCCAGACCCTCACTAGTCTCTCTGCTCCTTCCACTCCACTCAATGGTGCGCCATGCTTTGCTGTCTCCCCTCTCGGTTGCGGTTGCCTTGGTTTTGAGTTCCGGCCTCATTTCATCTTCCCTCCTGTGGCTTGTGTCGCTCTCCCCTCCTGTGTTTGTCCGCCTGTCTGTCTGTTTGTGCGTCTCTCTCCCTCCATCTGTGCATCTGCTCTTGCGTTGGGTCTCAGGCTGCTGAGTGGCGTGTTAGAGAGGTAATATGACATCCCAGCCTCCACCTGCGTGTGTGTGTGGTGATCTTATGCCCTACCACCATCTGTGTGTGTGGTGATCTTATGCCTTACCACCATCTGTGTGTGTGTGCTGATCTTATGCCCTACCACCATATGTGTGTGTGCTGGTCTTATGCCCTTCCACCATCTGTGTGTGTGCTGGTCTTATGCCCTACCACCATCTGTGTGTGTGCTGATCTTATGCCCTACCACCATCTGTGTGTGTGCTGATCTTATGCCCTACCACCATCTGTGTGTGTGCTGATCTTATGCCCTACCACCATCGTGTGTGTGCTGATCTTATGCCCTACCACCATCGTGTGTGTGCTGATCTTATGCCCTACCATCATCTGTGTGTGCGCCAGAACCGCCATCAGTGCCTCTTAAGTGTGTGTATGTGTGATGATTTTACATACCAGCCATTGTATGTCAAATCTCACCTGCAGCTGCTAAGCTCCTTTTATAACTGCAGCCTCCTGTCTTCTCCCTGCCTGAGTCACAGAGTCCTAACCCTAAGGATGGTGTGAGGTTTCATTAGGCTGTGGCCCAAAGTCACACTGATGCAGAGTTATCAATGAAGTGTTGAGGGGAATAAAGCTTCAATATAGTAAGTCTGCACATCTTGGTGTTCAGGCTTTGATTTATTACAATTCATTGGTTATTACTGTATAATTACTGTTTTGAAACAAAGTGCTACCCAGCACTGAAGAGTTCCCATTGGGTAAGATCAATGTTTGACAGCAAAGGAGGGTTGATGGGCTTTATTCCCCCTTCACTGATCAAACATGTAACTAATCATATTTTCTGGGTTGTTTCCTGTCAGATCTTGGATTATTCATGGTGCAATAGTATATCATCATATGGATGTTTCCATAGAATAACTATCAAATTGTTATTGATTGACATGCATGATTGACCATGCATGTGGTCATTTGTAGCTCACTTGGTAGAGCATGGCGCTTGCTACACCAGGATAGTGGGTTCAATTCCCAGGACCACCCCCCATACTTAAAATGTATGCACGCATGATTGTAAGTCGCTTTGGATAAAAGCGTCTGCTAAATGGCATTTATTAGTATTATTATGCATGCATATTTGATCCCAATGAATGTTGTTTATCTTCTGTGTGTGTGTGTTTCCAGGGATGTGTCGGTGGAGCTGCCCTTCGTCTTAATGCACCCCAAACCCACAGAACTTCCCATATCCCGCCCACAGTCAGGTACCTACAGACTCCCACCACCTCTCCATAAGCCCACTATCAGGTCTTTATCTCAGTACTTCGGATGCATCTCAGTTCCTCTCCTTCCCTTCATTTTCAGTGAATTGAGAGAGTTGAACAAATCCTCTCTGGCAAGCTTCCACCATGTTACATTCACGTTTTCAAATGTTCCGATCAATTCAAATTAAGGAAGATGAGGACTTTAGAGTCCCTCAAGTGGCTTGCTGTTTTTTAGTGATTGGGAAGCAGTGAATTGTGATAGTGGGAACTCTACTAGGCCTATAAGTGAAGAGGAATTGACAGTGGACACAGTCTTGTGAAATATATTTCAGTAGTTTAGTTCAGCCTTGTGGGCAGGGAACAACAGTCCCTCACATACACAAGCCCATCAAATACATAATCTCACTCTCTGGTATTTCCTGCATGTAAGTTGCCATGGAGCCATTGCCATGGAGCCATTGCCATGGTGACATCGCACTGACATGTCATTATCTGTGTGTTCTAACAGCTGTGCCGGAGTTGGACCCTCCCATCGACACCAACCTGATAGAATTTGAATCAAAGTGAGTATTCATCTGGTCTATCTGACCATTGTAATCACTGCTTCTTTACTGTGACCAAAGGCTGCGTTTACACAGGCAGCCCAATTCTGATATTTTCCCCAATTATTGGCAAAAGAGCTGATCTGATTGGTGAAAAGACAAATAAGTGAAAAAAATATCAGAATTGAGCTGCCGATGTAAACGCAGCCAGAGAGACCCTAAACCTATTCCCTCAGATCTAAAACACTCTCACTTCTGCCATGTTTCCTTGTTGTCATCCTGCAGTAGATTCTCCCAAGACGACGACTTTGTGTTCGAGGACTTTGCCCGCCTGCGGCTCAAAGGAATGGCAGACGACGAGGACTGCTAGAGCTCACACACACACACACTCTTGCGCAAACTCTTACACACACACACACACACACACACACACACACACGGTGGGATGAAGGCATGTGGATGGAGAGATGTGGTAGCCTCGTGGTCTTCCTGACGTTGCTTGCGGTGTATTTTTGTCTTACTTAAGCCACTTGTCTTCTTGTACATGTTCTCGCTGTCTGCAGTGGTTGTTGTTTTGGGTGGTGGCAAACACAACCAAAAACCCAGCACCATGTAAATGATGATGTAATATTGGACAATGGCGAATGCTGACAGATCCATAGGTGTCATTTGACCAGCAGTTTCACAGTGTCGAGGATGGGCACAATATGTGCTATAATGGATAAAAAGTAGATGACCAAAATGTCATGAAGAGGGATGATGTGCCATGGCTGTCCACGCTGAGGGAGTGCCATGGCTGTCCACGCTGAGGGAGTGCCATGGCTGTCCACGCTGAGGGAGTGCCATGGCTGTCCACGCTGAGGGAGTGCCATGGCTGTCCACGCTGAGGGAGTGCCATTGAAAGGAAGTGGGCTTTTTATCATTATTTTTCCACCAATCATAATTTAAATGTAATTATTTCTACAAATATTGATCATATTGATCATGTATTGATCATTGATATAAAGCAAGGTTTAGAGAGTACCTGCTGAAGAGAGGAGAGAAGGGCAAACACACAGACTGACACACTTTGGTTAGTGATGTAATTTAGGCAACCCTTTCATCTGCCCCATCATCTTTAAACTCCTGAATTTCTACCCAGTCATTAATTCTGTAAAAACCTTCATGTTTTAAGGGAAGAATACGGAGGTTTCTATGATTCACCCTCTTCTACAATAAGAGGACAGATTATACACTCCCACTTAAAGTAAACTTGCACACACTGCATCCACACTGTATAGCCTAGTGATACTCCTCACTGTCAGTCTGTCAGTTAGTCTCAATTCACCGCTTTGACATTCATCAGATTCTTGCACATGGTCTAAGAGAATGGGTATTTTAGAATAATTTCTCCATCAGATTCCATTCACTCTTGTGCTGAATCCCAAACTGACCCCTAGCTCTTCTTCCCTAGGCACTCCTTTAAATCTGAAAGGATTGGGTAGGTATAAGTAATGTGGGGAAATTCGAACTAGCCAAGCAAAAGGCAGGGTGAATACATTACCTTAATATTCATACCTGTCCAATCCTAGAAGTGCCTAGTGACGGGCTAGCTAGGGGTCAGTTTGAGATTCAGCATTGGTGTCAGAGTTTGGGAAAACCTGGCCTAGCGCACAGCGACACCAATGGAGCATGTTTTTCAGCAGTGCTGTGAACTATGATCTGTGATTATTGTTGTTGTGCATCTATGGGGTACCTGTTTGCAGCTCTTAAGTGTGAATATTTGGAAGTGCTGTGGGAGCATCATAATGTCTACAGAAAGTATGCTGATGTTATGATTTTGGTGGAACATGACATAACTATTATTAATATTATTACTACTGTATCATTGACTATGATTATTCTCAATCATTTAATACTTTTTTGTTTGCCATTTTTTTTATTTCAGAATGTTTATTTTTATTAAAGGCAAAATGAATTAACACATTTTCTAATAGATGCTTATTTTCGTGTACGTTCTATTAAGTCTCACATCCAAAGACGGAAGATAAATTAATCTGGCGGTTGAAGTGATAGTCAAGTATCCACACATGGTCTCAGATGACTTCCTTGTCAGAAGTTCAATCACAGTGCAATTTCTTTATCTACAATGTTAGTTAGAGTTAAATTTGATTTGCACAGTAGCGAGTTAAGTTATCAAGATGGCATCATGCTTCACCATTTGGGGCTCAAAGTGCACTGACACATTTATACCTACTTTGCAGAAATGTGTTGTTAGGGAAGCTCTGTGGGCCAGTGAGTGACCATTGAAAAGGAAACTTTGAGAAGGACAGTAACACATAAAAACAGGAAGCATTTGCAGTCACAGGACAGAGAGAGGTGTCTTAGTGAAGTGAAAAACATGACTGACCAGTTTGTTACTTTATTTCTCATGGTATTAATATTAAAACATTGAATTAGATCTTAGGTACTCATTTATATAAGCCTGTACATACAGTATCTGAAATTCACAACAGTTTGGTTTATAATTAGCTTTACCTATAGCTACATTGATGAAAATTAATTGGCCCACATCTTAAATATCTTTCAATAGATACAAAGATAAAAAACATTTGAGCCACATTCAAGGTCTGTTTTAGTACAGGAAGCTTTTGGGAAAATGAGTCAAGGTCCACCATGGGCAGTGTGCACCATCCTCTGGTCAAAGCAGATCATAACATTAGTTGGGAAGCAAGTGTGTGCCTGCCACTGCATGTGTGTTCTGTGTCTGTTGTTGTCTGTGTGTCTCCTTACAGAGAAAAGACAGGAGAATGGACACTTCTCTCTTAGCCCCAAACACATTTACATTTGGACATTTTAGTCATTTAGCATTTAGGGATTTAACCAGCGACCTTTCGGTTACCTCTAGATATATTAGTTTACCCCTATGAGAAGGGGCTAGGCGTTTAAATGTTTTAAGTATTCAAACTAAGCATAGAAACCTTGGTCTGTCACCTTTCCTGTGCATCATTGTGCCTGTTCACCCTCTCTGCCGCCTCCTCCTTATCCATCCATCTCTCCAGAAGCCCCTCTTTCTCTCTCCAGGCCACTGCAAGCCCATCCCTCAGCTCCCGCTGCTCCAACCGCCTGCCTGCCAACTCCTTTGATTGGCTCTCTAATGCAGACTCACACTCTGATAGGCTGGCCTGCAGAACGTTGACCCCCCTGGCTTGAGTGACAGCTTCCTTCCGATAGCGGGAAACTCTAATAGAATATGGTGACATTAGTCTATGTAAGTTTATATCAGACGAGTCATCAGACAACCTCACAACTAAGATGCCTCTCAGTTTCAGTATCTTTGTAGAAAATGTCATGGATGCATTATTAAACCATATAGTCTACTTTACCATAACATTTATTTATGAACAGATTTCAATGGTTGATCACTTACTGTGAGTGGCAGTATCGAAGCTCTGCGTCTTTCAGGTACATGACAGTGGTCAGGTCAGAAACTGCCTGTGCCATTAAACCCCTGCAACTTATCCAGAACGCTGCTGCCCGTCTGGTGTTCAACCTTCCCAAGTTCTCTCACGTCACCCCGCTCCTCCGCACACTCCACTGTCTTCCAGTTGAAGCTCGCATCTACTACAAAACCATGGTGCTTGCCTACCGAGATGTGAGGGGAACGGCTCCTCCTTACCTTCAGGCTCTGATCAGACCCTACACCCAAACGAGGGCACTACGTTCATCCACCTCTGGCCTGCTAGCCCCCCTACCTCTACGGAAGCACAGTTCCCGCTCAGCCCAGTCAAAGCTATTCGCTGCTCTGGCACCCCAATGGTGGAACAAGCTCCCCCACGACGCCAGGACAGGGAGTCACTGACCACCTTCCGGAGACACTTGAAACCCTACCTCTTTAAGGAATACCTGGAATAGTATAATAGTAATCATTCTACCCCCCCTTTACTACCACTGTCTTTATCATTCTACCCCCCCTTTACTACCACTGTCTTTTGTCTAAACTAACACCTGACTTATTTCACCTGCTAGCACTGACTTGTTTAAAGAAATGTACTTATTGTGATCGAGATGTAGTTGTCCCTGATTGCACTGACTTTGCTCACAGCTGCTTGTTTGAAGAAGTGTACTTACTGTGATCAAGATGTGCTTGTCCCACTGGCTATCTTAAGTTGAATGCACCAATTTTTAAGTCGCTCTGGATAAGAGCGTCTGCTAAATGACTTAAATGTTAAATGTTAAGATTAGACCGGTAAGAGCAGGTCAAAAATGAGATAAACAATCACTGTTTTGATCCAACTCTGGGCAAGAAAGGCAAGGAGAGGCAAGCTTGTGTACAAGGCCACTATGCGAGGGCAGGGTTGCCAGATGCAGCACAAGAGAAGACATCAGAGAGTCCAACTGACAGGATGACATTGAATGGAACCTACAGTACCAGTCAAAAGTTTCGACACACCTACTCATTCAAGGGTTTTCCTTTATTTTTTAAAACTATTTTTTACAATTTTTTACATTGTCGAAAATAGTGAAGACATCAAAACCATGAAATAACACGTATGGAATCATGTAGTAAACAAATACACATATATTTTACATTTGAGATTCTTCAAATAGCCACCCTTTGCCTTGATGACATCTTTGCACACTCTTGGCATTTACTTTACCACGTCTCGCGGGTCATGGCTAGAAAGAATTCAGTTTTTGTCAAATTAACGTCAGATTTTATTTTCGTAGCAGGTTAGAAGAATTTACGCAGCAGGTTAGGAGAATGAATGTAGCAGGTTAGGAGCATTAGGTTAAGGTTAGGAAAAAGGTTAGATTTAGGGTTAGCTAAAATGCACAAAAAATATATATCTTTGACGTTAATTGGACAAAAGCTGGATCCCTTCTAGCCTTGTCTCAAATGACACGATGAAAACGAAACTGAAAATGAATCTCAAAGCGCACAGTATTTTTTCGCGGCCAAATTTGAAGCACAATTGCCTGTTGACTAGGCTACGTGGTGAGTGTTTGATTATTTGTTTGATTATTTAGCCTACGTTATTATAATGTCATTTATTGGTAGGTGTTGTTGCTTAAGTTATAATGATGTTGACCCAGTTTGATTATTCATTTAGATTCAACGAGTGAGATTATTCTGTTGATAATTATTTGCATTTAGGCTACGTATAGGGTAGGCTACTTAGCCTTCGCTCCTTGAGTTTAGTCGACTACACTACCGTAGACCTGTACCTTGGGGAAATATTTCATTTGGCAGGTGTTCTAACTTTCATTGGGTTGTAATCTATTGTAGCCTACATCGAATATATCTGCCCCAGTTTTGCAAATGTCTTATGATTCAATATTTGTTTTGCTTCTTTCCAAAGATGACTTCATGCATTGAGGATAAGTGGTGCCAAGCGCTCACTAAGATTATAGAGGAACTGGATGAGGATCAATATAAAAAGATGTGTCACCTTTTGAATAAAATTCCAAATGGTGTAAAGAGTGACATTAAGCCAGTAGACATGCCTAAAACCATCATCAGTCACTTGGGAATGAATAAGTCTATCCTTGAAATGGGAAGAGTGATGGGGAAGATCCCAAGAAATGACTCAGCTATTCAGGACCTTCTGCGTCCCTTTGTTCAGAACCTGCTTAATGGGAAACAACAGAAAGAGAAAAAAGGTAGGCCTACCATAAACATACATAATTGGAATGTACAGTATTACAATTTCACAGAAAGTGTAGTGTAAATTATCAGGTCCCATCCCATCTCACTTCCCATGGTCAGCTAAAATTGTTGAGCGCAACATAGTGGTAATGCACTTCGCAGTGGGCAAAACCTGGTTGAAAAGACGTCAGTATGACGTCTTTTTATTACTTCATATTCTGGTCGCAAAAAAGTTTTTTACATCTTTTTTTTACTGACCAGAATATGTCGTCTTTTTCAGACCACTATAAAACCATTTGGTCATAATTGTGACCTCAATCTGACCAGCTGGTCATAATTCTGACCAATGTATTATGTGCTATATTATGTCATGTACTGGTCATTAAGACCTCATCATAACCTGATAATGACCACCTGACTACAGTTTATTACCTACTGTAAAAAGCAGAGTAGGATATTGAAAACATTGTTAGTTAAATGTCTAATTGTTTCCATAGTCACCGATTAAAGTTTAAATCTGCAACAAATTATTTCATTTAAAATTGATCAAGCAATGGCAAAAGCAAATCTACGTCACAATTTTTTGCACATCTGCATACAGCAATTGTTTCATAATTCACCCAAAGACATTACATGCATAGAAAGACTGGGACACAGAGTATATAAAGGCCCATTGTTTTATTTGTATTAATGATTAATAAGGGCGGTGTGATGGGGTAGATCTGAGCACAGAAGGCGATCTGGAGCGTAGTGGCCCTCTTGAAGAGTGGTGTGGTGGGTCAGATCTGCAGTTAAGAGAATCAGCACATTAAAATGATCAATTTGAGATTTTAAAAGAAAACTAGACAATCCTGAATAAACTTTGTGGACTCAGCTGGCTAAAAGTATTTCTATGTTACTAGTTGAAGAAGTGTGTGGCAGTTATAACTTAGAGATGTCTTCAAAAAAGAGCAACTTGCTCATATACATACTTTACGTCCTCCTCCACCACGGCGGTCAGGGGCATATTTTAGGACTTTCCAGAGGGCCAGGAACACATCAACCTCGTGAGTTTTCTGGCTTTTCAGTTAGTCATAAGACAACATCAAAACAGCATTCAGTGGAACAGAATAACATTTGCAGCACAATAAACAGTGCAATTAGCTAACACAGACAGAAGATTACTCTGTAGCTCAGCTGGTAGAGCACGGCGCTTGTAACGCCAAGGTAGTGGGTTCGAACCCCGGGACCACCCATACACAAAAAAAATTATGCACGCATGACTGTAAGTCGCTTTGGATAAAAGCGTCTGCTAAATGGCATATTATTATATTATTATTACCATTAGAAGCCAACACACAGCAAACTACCAGATACCATTAATTAAACAACCATTATTTAATTGTACTGCATTTTAACAGCAGTGATTTTTTTAAAGGGTATCCTGTATTATTGTGCATGTTTATCTTACATGCTGGTAGCCTAGAACAAATGTTATGGAAGTGAATGTGCACTTTTCAATTGGGTGGACTGCAACTACAAAAAACACTGCCATAGCCTGTAGTAAAAGCAAAAGCATTTATAGCATCGGAGATTCTCTAAATTACGGACCATCTCTGATAGCTATAGGACCGCAGAGACTGTCACAAATTGTAGCTTTTAATGACCTAGCAAATTTGATGACTTTGAGGTGAAATATATCACATTTCTTAGTTTTTTAAAATTGGTATTTCTTTACCTGCAGAATAAAAACCTCAAATGGCCCTACTCCTGAAAAAGATAATTGTGTGCTAAGCTTAATCATGCAAACCCTGCAGAAAAAGAACATTACAATAATTGTAATAATTGTAATGGTTCTAGTGTCTTATATGCAATGGGTGCATGGCCCACAAACACTATGCACATGTTTATATAGATTGGTGTATATTAATTGAGTAGCATTTAGATAACTGGTCAGTTGTTCAATCAGATTTCAATCAAAAACCAGATATCAATCAAAGACGTGTTTTTCATGATGTCAACAAGACGTCATGAAAAATACGTCTTAATCTGGTTGTGATCCGGTTATAAGACGTCCCGACCAGATTTCAACAAGTAAAAAGACGTCGTTATCATGTCATATGCCCACTGGGTTGTTAATTGTTAATGTGTTCGTTTTTTCCCTGTAGGACGGCAAAAGAACCGCAAAATTGATTCGGAGTCTGAGGAAACACCTGCAGCCACTGGTTTTAATTAATTTTATTCGAGATAGTGTTTTTGACTACATTAATTTTCTCCATTGGTCCAGTGTCCATTCAAATTAGTAGCATCTTTCAGGGTGTGTGAATGATGAGATCACTTGAACTGTTGGTATAGGCAATTAATTGAAAGCGGATTTTCACTGCTCTAGTCTAGTGGTAAATTGCTGTTGTGCATAGGACATTGAGATGAAAGAAAAACTATATTCATAAAAACAACAATACAATTATTATTTTATTGAAAATACACTTCTTTTTCAGGACAGAAGAGGAAATATGTGAGCGATTCAGAGGACGAGGAGTCAGAAAAAGGTTCTGAAGAATATGTTTTCAAGTTTCAGTCAATCAATTTACCTTATAGATTAAAATAAAATATAATTATAAGGGCCATGCATATTCTACATAGACGTTCACTTGACAAGTTCTATGAACAATGATAGTTTTATTTTTGTCATGCCAATTTTGAGCAGAATTCATTGTGACTCATTTGTTTTTAAGGTCCAGAGAACAAGGTGCAAGGGGAAAATAACAAGGTATGGGCACATTTTGCAAACCATTTACAAGCTGAAGTTAGCCTAGTTGGTTGCCTTGTCTGTTTATGCAATGAAAAAAGAGAAACTGACAGACAATCAGACAAGTGGCCTCAGCAATACAGATAATTTGAACTTGTATAGGGGAGGATGGTTTGACTAAACCCCCCATATAATTAGAATAACATTTATGTATGTTCTACCCATTATGTTTATATGACAGAACCACACATATTTTTACTTTCTCAGGGTAATCCTCCCCCCTCTTCCAAGCGCAAATCCAACTCCTGGGTAAGTGTGGCTGCATTTACAAAGGCAACCCAATTCTGATATTTTTTTCACTTGTTGTTTTTTTGACCAATCAGATCAACTCAAAATATCAGAATTGGGCTGCCTGTGTAAACTCAGCCTATCCTTTTCTGAAACCTGAAGACTCATTAGGTCCCAGAGTTTGAGTCACACAGACGCCCACAGTCCAGGGTGAAATACCTGATCGGTCACATAGAGTCAATTGGATATTGTATGTGGTTAGACATTGTGTGACAGATCCTCTTTTACACTGTGTTTGTCAGATGCTAACCATCGCAGATCTGAAAAACTTGGGAGGACTTGGCGATAAAGCGATAAAAGGAAAAATTGTAAAAAAATCTGATCTGATATATTATGACACAAAGGCAAAGAAAAAACAAAGTCTTTTCCATATGAGTCTGACTGATGACACAGCCAGTATCAAAGTCACTGTATATGGGAAGGAGAGATATGACTTATTCCAAGAGGGAAGCTTTTACCTGTTGAAAGCCCTCATTGTGGAAGGGGATATAGTGAAGGTCACACAAAAAAGCAAAGTGTCCAAAACAAGCCCATTAGAAGTTCCTCAGAGGCTGGAAATGGAGGCAAGGATGCTCATTGAACCGGCCCACCATCCATTCTGCTCCATCGCTGATGCCAAGGCCTCTCACCCAGGCATCCAGATGAGCATTGATGGAACTGTTATTGATGTGAGTCATACAGTACATATTTAAATTACCTTTAAATAACCCTTTGCTAATTGTTTTTAGTTAACTGCACCCTCTCTTTGCTCAGATGACACTTTTGAGTAAAGTAAAAGTGAAACGGGAGAGGACCAGAAAGTTGGTTGAGCGCCGCAGCCTGACCTTGCAGGATGAGACTGGTTCTATTGAGGTCTGTCTCTGGAGGGAGCAGGCCTGCAACTGCAATGTATTGGTTGGAGATACCGTAAGGGTGACCAATGTGTACCCCAGTGAGTACTTGGACAGTATTTCTCTCAACTCAACTGGAAGAACCAGGATTTATAAGGTGGGTCCTGTTACTAAGGGCTGGGTGGTCTGCCATTGCCTCTGCTTTTCAAATAGGTGATCAACTCTTTATTGCAGGCTAGTGATGATATTAATATATGGTCTCTCTCGCGCTCTCTGTGGTGTAAATTAGGTCCAGCCTGCTACTTTGGAGACTGTGAGGCTGTCTATTGAAGCAATTGAAAAGTGCACTAAGATGGAGGTGACCCTGGAAGCAGAGACGGATGGAAAGCTGAGAACCTTCATTGTGGCATCGGAGATCCTGGTACAGACCTATGGCATTAAACTTCAGGGAGACTTTGAAAAGAGGCTTCTTAAGATAATGCCGCTTTCTGCAGAGGCAAAAATACAAGGCAATAGAATTACATCTCTCACAAAGATTTAAATCCATCCTAATGATAAAAGGTTTTGTGGATTAAGTTTGATTACTGGCAACTTCGGCCACAAAACCAATGACTTGAAAAGTCACACACTTGTGCTAAAATATAATTTTTAAATGTATTGATTTGTATTTTTACCTGAACTTTTTCATTTTGTAATGAACTGAGCTGAAGTGGTACACCACAAACAAGATATCATTGAACCCAAGATTTGCTGAAGACTTTCCATTTCTGTCTGATTTTGGTTTAATTCTGCATGTAAAACCATTTGTATTTCACCAGTGGTAAGAGGGGATAAGGGGGTTCTATCTTTAAACTATTATACACATCATGTAATTCAGCTAAAAAAAATAGCTTTTAGTAGATGCTGAAAGAGACCTGGCTGATGACTGTATTATAAATACTGTACATAGGGCTCTATTTCAATCTGTATGCGCAATAGAAATGTAATGGTAATTTCCGATTGAGCTGACATATGCAGAGTTTACCGTAAATGCAGTCTCCTCCAACGCGGGAACATTGCCTTTAAATTTAAATTGGGATTTAGTGCTTTTTACTTGCGCGATATGGATTGAATAGAGCCCTTAATCTCTGATAATTATTTTTACCTCAAACCTTTTATCTTGCAACTGTCAACTTAGTTTTTTTGTTTAGAGGGAGGTTTGGCTAGAGCCTTTTGTCAAGCATTTCAATGGCAAAAAGCTGTACAAATTATATTAAATAAAGTGATTACCTCCATAACGAAGTGTTATGTCCTTTTTTTCCACTTTATTGCTTATAACTTTACTATTTTGACAATACATGGAATTGACAGACAAGCTTGAGATGGCTTGTTATTTAAAAATGAAAAAACTGCCTTGGCAATCATGTTTCATGCTGCTTTGGAATTTCTGGTCATACACTATTACTATTTTTCTATTAACATATTTTTTTTTTTATCAAACTCCAATGTTTATCCTTGCCACTGTCATGTTTTGCTTTTCGGGGAGGCTTGGCTATGGCCTTTTGTCAAACATGTATAGTCAAGGAAGCAATTTCCTTTTTATACTTCCAGTTTATTGCAGGGAACATCTACAAGAGACTGAGGTCCTTCACATCAAGTACCATTTATATAGATCCTTTCACATCATTACACTCAGGAAAACAGCAAGGCTGGGGAAAATACAATAAACACATTAAATAAATATATACTTAATTCAAACATTTTGTGCACCATACTCTTCTGAGGAACTACTACATAAGTGACTAACAAATTAAGAGCTATATCTCAACAGCATACAATTCACAGCAGCACATAAATAAACACAAAAGACACAGTACACAAAATGTACATATTTAACCATTTTTGACATATCTCTTGATTTGACAAACATTGACCATTATGAATTTGTGGTGAATTCAGATTGCTCTATTGAAACAGGAGATAGTTCTACATATTTTTGTAACTTTGTAGTGGTCTGTTGCACCTAGGAATTTGTGGTGAGTTATCTAGCACACATGATCTATGTAATGAAATGTTTGGACCTTGAGGGGAACAAGATTTACAATTTTATTTATCATTATCAATTGACAGCATTTTTGGGTTATAGTTTTGGTCAATTCAATAAATAGTTGTATGCAAATACAAGGAATGATACATTTCAGTCAATAGCATATAACAGAGAGAACTTATGTTGAATGTTTTACTCAGAAGTTAATAAATAGCTTTTTATAAGGTTGCTTGCCTTGAGAACTTGAAATAGAGTGTGTGTGTGTGTAATCTTCTGATGCTGCAGGGGAACTTATGTCACCATGTACTCCTGGCGCTTGTTGAGTCGGACCTGGCAGAGTGACACCGCCCCCACTGCAACATAAATGGCTGCTGCGATGAAGCAGTTGATGCCCACCTGGTTGTAGAGTCCATAGATGGTCCCCGGGGGGTTCTTACTGTGGGGCAGAGAGAGATGAAAGAAACAGATGAGTTTGGGGGAAAACAACCCAAGCGAGACAACATGGGATGGTTTTCCAAGGGTGAATTCAAAGGGAATCTAAACTAGAAGAGACAAACTCAGTTCATTGTAAGGGTCTAATGGTCCCTTTCTTCACACCACTTACTCATTGCGGATGTCCTCCTCTGTGAAGGGCACGTCCTCAATCAGTACAGCAGACTTTGCACTGAAGAAGATCCCCAACATCACCTGCAATACAACAAGAGGATACATATGTATTGCATTATGCACATTCAGTGTAGTCAGAGAGTAAAGGTGTTTGGATTACAGGGCCAATTAGGGCCCAGTCAGTAGAGACATCCTGTGAGTGTGCATACAGGGTTGAATGATAAGCTCAGTCCAGAGACAGAAAAAGCGAGACATCCCACTCCCTACATTTTTCTGGTTCATATCCAGTCAATTAAATAAGCAGACCTGACCCTATAGATATTAACTTTAGCTATATCTAGCATACCGGTACAGTTAGTCAAGAGATGTTCTAGCAACACCAGACATTTAATGACAGCTACAGTAACTAGCTAGCTAACCCGATGTTGAATTTAATTGAATTCTAGATCAAGCATAAATTAGCATTTGGATCAGGAAAGTTTCCTCTCACGACCTCTACAAGCCAGAATGTTTAATAAAATTATATTTTAACTTACTTTACCGGTTGTCTGTGTGGTTGATCCTTTTGCAGGTAGGAATGAGAGACAACATATCTACAGGAAAGTATAGTAGTGGGTTCAGATTTCTATTACCTGAAGCATGGCACAAAATATGAAAATACATGAATGAGATGCCTGCATGCTTGTTTACATGGTTCTGCACATGCTTCAGGTGATAGAAATCTGTACGCACTACCAGCGCTTTGAAAAGTTGATGTAATTATTAGGGGTTGCGTTAACACAGGATTCTGCGTTTTTCACACAGAAAAGTAAAGATAAAACACTGAAAAAATATCTTGCTGCATTTTGTAAATGCAGACCTAAAATGCTTCTTATTCTAAATTATCCTTGGCTTTCCATGATAAACATAATATATATAATGGCCATGTATCGTTTTTGGCAAAAAAATACCTTGTAAGATAATTTATTTATGTGTGGCTGCTAGCCAAATAGCGTTGCACCACAGATAGAACAATGAGCCAGATATTTCACAGGATGTATAAATGTGAAGCATCCAATTGGCGTTTCCACTCACTACCAAATATGGTGATGAGAGGAAGCCCAGTGGCCGGCAGTGGGAGAAGATGGAGCGAGATGGATTTTAGCCGACATTCTGCTCATTTGCTCATGGATGAAACATTTGATCTCCATACAGTTTTCTGTTTCCAAAACTAGAATCTGTAACAAACAGAGTGGACTGTGTTTTGTAGACTTTACCCTTTGCCAAAGTTTATAAAAATGGCGTTGTTTAGGAGTGCAAGGGCAAATTGCGTTATTGCACATGTAACCGGTGTGAAATGGCTAGCTAGTTAGCGGTGCGCACTAGTAGCGTTTCAATCGGTGACGTCACTCGCTCTGAGACCTTGAAGTAGTTGTTTCCCTGGCTCTGCAAGGGCCGCGGCTTTTGTGGAGCGACGGGTAACGGTGCTTCGAGGGTGACTGTTGTCGATGTGTGCAGAGGGTCCCTGGTTCAAGCCCAGGTAGGGGCGAGGAGAGGGACGGAAGCAACACTGTTACATTGGTGCCGTGACCCGGATCACTGGTTGCTGCGGAAAAGGAGGAGGTCGAAAGGGGGGTGAGTGTAACCGGTGTGAAATGGCTAGCTAGTTAGCGGTGCGCACTAGTAGCGTTTCAATCGGTGACGTCACTCGCTCTGAGACCTTGAAGTAGTTGTTTCCCTTGCTCTGCAAGGGCCGCGGCTTTTGTGGAACGAGCCAATAGGATCTCACTAGCTCGTGCTTGGCTCTGCACACCTCCTTGCTTGTTCTGCCCACTATGATTAATTTACTCCCATTGGAAACTACAGGCTCTGGTCTATATTGGGTTAGTTATAAAAATATTTGTTTGCACTAGAGAGGAAGGGTCATGGCTAGAAGGGATCTAGCTTTTGTCAGAATTTACTTTTCGTAGCATGTTTAGGAGAATTTGCACAGCTGGTTAGAAGAATTAGGCTAAGGAAAGGGGTTAGGGTTAGCTAAAATGCAAACCACCCCAAAAAAACCTTGAGTAAATTTGACAAAAGCTGGATGCCATCTAGACATGACCATGAAGGAGTGATTACTGGGGTAGCAGTAAATGTAAAAGTTGACCAACTGAAGGGGAAGATTCTCTGTGTTTGTGATACTTGTCGTTTGGTGCGACACAAACAGGGTGGCGAGAGTGGGGAAACAGAAGAGTCATTGTCTGTTCTTTTTAGTTTTGAAGTTGAGTCTTTGCCTGACAAAGTGAAGTTAGGATATACATATATTTACATATTAGTCATTTAGCAGATGCTCTTATCCAGAGCGACTTACAGTTAGTGCATAAAAATTGTCTCTCTCCATACTATATACAAGTTATCCTGTACGAGCTTATGTGCCGAATACATTACGATGTTACAGGTGTCAAACTTATGGGCATGTGGCAGGGGGGGAGTGGTGAGAGTAGTAGATATGTACCAGTACAGAGGGATAGGCCAACAAGTGATATGTGTTTCAGTAAGATTGGATTTTTAGCGTTTATAGCAATGGTTATTAATTGTACTGCAGGGATGGAACGTAAGTCGAAGAAAATTGAGGTTGTGGTGGCAGCTGCAGAGGTATTTGGGTGTGCGAGACTTGACATAAGAAGAGTTACAGGGAGTGTTAAGTGGTGATGTCCCATCATTTCAGGTTGAGGGCATGAGGTAGGAATGAATATATTAAAATAGTGGAGTATACATTTTTTACATTTTAGTCATTTAGCAGACGCTCTTATCCAGAGCGACTTACAGTTAGTGAGTGCATACATTATTTTATTTTTCATACTGGCCCCCCGTGGGAATTGAACCCACAACCCGTGGGAATTGAACCCACAGCTCTACCAACTGAGCTACATCCTTGCCGGCCATTCCCTCCCCTACCCTGGACGACGCAGGGCCAATTATGCGCCGCACCATGGGTCTCCCGGTCGCGGCCGCCTACGACAGAGTAGGGTGGTGTTAATTATTAATAATATTTTTGAATTTGTGAGTGTAGTGTTAGATGGTAGGGTATTTCTTTATTTAATTTTTCAAGCAAAATATAAGGGAAACCTCATCGAAGAAGAAGACATGACCGAGATAAATAGGCAAAGCGAGAGGGATGACTGGGCCAAACTCTCCTCCAGTGTTTTTTCACTCACCAAGCGAGGCGTTTTTGTATGGTGGTATTTGTATAAGTGTCGAATTTGGTTAACAAAAAATGTAATGGCTTATTTGTTCATATATAAGTTACGCAATGCATAGGTTGTTACGGGTGTACTGATATAAGTAGGACCCGTGAGAAAAAACACTATCGGAGTTGTGGCTGTGATCACACTTATCTGCCCTATTATTGGCTAGAATGGTCCCACATGATCTTGCCTCCTGACTGCCTTCCATTTTTTAAGACTTATTTTCATTGTTTGAGCGCCAATAAGTATCTGTCAATATAATGGATAATCTGTGTTTGCACTTCTGTTGTCATCTGATAAACGATTTTCTGCTGAATGTGTTGCATTAATGTATTTTGTGTTAAGAAAAACTGTAGTTACAAGAAAAACTGTAGTTACACGCCCCTTATCAATCTACTGAAGCAACAAAAACACAGTCAATATAAAACGTAGATTAAATGGTTTAGGAAGCAGATCTTTTTGATGGTCTGAGTTTTGAAAATTCAGATTTCTGAAAGCTAATGCGACCACTGATTATACTTTCCTGTGTATATATTGTGACACATTCCTACCTGTAAACGGACCAACCGGTAAAGTAAGTTAAAATATTATTTTATTTAACATTTTGGTTTGTAGAGGTCGTGAGAGGAAACCTTCCTGATCGAAACGCTAATTTATGCCCGACGTTGAATCCAATGCAATTCAACATCTGGTCTCCAGGCTCCTAGCTAGCTTGCGGCTAAAGGTTGCCCTATTTGGCTCTAATTATCAGCTTCTGGAAAGCTCAAGTTACTTTAGCCCACAATCAGCTACAGGTGTCTTATCAAAAAGAATAAGGCTGAGTAGCTAATATCGAAAGGTGGAAAATCTTGACACGACCTATAAACTAACGCTAGCTAGCTTTAGCAGATACTTTACTGACAAGCTGGGGTGGGAGCTAACGTTAGCCAGCTAGCTAATCCTTACCAGCATGATGACTCCCCATATGCTGATCACTATTCCACAAGCGGCCATTTTCGGACCGCAGAATAAAAGGGATGGCATTCTTGTAGTTGATCTTTTCTACCAAAATAAACAATTTCGGTAGACTAATCTAAAACAGTCTTTTTCTTTTCTCAAAGGACGAGCATCGCCTAGCCTCCATCAGATGACAATCGATTCATTCGTTAATTTCCGTAAATGTTCGTCTATTGCGGTACCAAAGCCAATCAAAATTCGTCCTCAGTCAGGCCCCGCCTTCTCCCTTTCTCGAATCTCGCGCGACAGTCACCAGGCTAGTTAGCTAATCTTTATTAATTTATTTGACCGTTTTGTTGCGAAATTGAAAAATGTAGTTTTCAAACAACAAAGTTACACTTCGTAAACGCATTAGTCTATGCGACTTGGTCTGGCGTGTTAATTGTTGAAACGTTTAATTTGCCGCCTTCTATGGTAACTACCCTGCTAACGTTAGCTTCCCCTAAGCTATTTGCTATCGTTGTTGCGTGGGATAGCAAGCTACAGTAGCTGGCTAAGTGGAGACAGCAGCCCAAAATGACTTCAGCCTCTACTAAGGTAAGAACAGTCTAAGATCTTAAACAGTGCTTCTCTATTTTACTAGTAACCATGGTGTGAATGCGTCAGATGATATGGCCCTAAACTAATCCAATACTATTACAACGTTTCCATGTCTCTTTCTGTGACAGGTGGGAGAAATCTTCTCCGCAGCAGGAGCAGCCTTCACCAAGCTGGGTGAGCTTACAATGCAGCTGCATCCAGTAGCTGACTCTAGCCCTGCAGGGTGAGTGTGTACACTCACTCACTCAAGACAATATGGGGATTAAGGTGTAGTTATTCCATGATAACAGAGTGGTGCTGAGACTCCGATTTTTCACTTTAAAATGTATGTCAAACAAAAAGCATTGATTGCAAAGTTAAACATACCATACAACTCTATGCACAAGGACTACTTAACAATTTCCACAGAACATTTGACAAAAACACATTTACTTGAAGAACAGTGCATATGCAAAGTTTGGTAATAGAATGACGGCACAAACAGCACAAACTGGCATTCTGTTACTAAACTTTGCATCTGCACTGTTCAATTACATTTATTTTTCTTAAAAGTAGTAGTTGTGCATAGAGTTGTATGGTTTGTTTAACTTTGTATGGTTTGTTTAACTTTGCAATCATTTGTTTTTGTTTGACATACATTTTAAAGTGAAAAATCTCAGCATCACTCTGTTACTGTGGAATTGCCCAGCAATAACAGTAGTTTCCATTAACGTGTCCAGTGATTATTATTATTTTTATTTTTTTGTCAAAGTTTAGAAAGATTGCATAGAAAATAGATGCGACAGTTGCGTTTCCATTTAACTGTCTCGTCTCAATAAAAACAGCTGGACGTAATGACGTCACACCAAAAACTTTTTTGCAAAAACCTACAGTGTCGAATAAAAATAAAGTGGTTCAAGTATTTCCATTACCAATTTAGGCAAATTGCGCATAAATACACATTGGCAACAGCCTGTATGCCCTCCCACCCAGATACATATATTTAGAGAGTAAGCTTATGCTAAGTTACAGGACAGTTTCTCAAGCACAGACTGGAATATGTTCCGGGATTTATCCGATAACATTGAGGAGTTTACCACATCAGGCACTTGCTTCATTAATAAGTGCATCGACGACATCATCCCCACAGTGACCGTACGTAGATACCCCATCCAGAAGCCATGGAATACAGGCAACATCCGCACTGAGCTAAAGGCTAGAGCTTCCTCTTTCAAGGAGGGGGACACTAATGCGGACTACGGCCTCCAACGAGCTATCAAACAGGCAAAGCGTCAATACAGGACTAAGATCGAATCCCACTACGCCGGCTCTGACGCTCGACAGATATGGCAGGGCTCACAAATTATGACATATTACAAAGGGAAACCCAGCCGCAAACTGCCCAGCAACATGAGCCTAGCAGACGAGATAAATGTGACCGACCGGCTCGATTCGGTCTTATGTAGCAAAATTTGAAATTGTGTTTTTTACATTGGATAAAAGTAGAGACTCAGAGCTAGAAAATGGTATATCATACACTACCGTTGAGGAACAATGGGAAAGTAATTATCCTTTAAAGTTTATAAACTTGTAACCTCACTTTTGAGAAAATGGCCTTTGAATGTTTTGGTACACCCACTGGAGAGCTCTTCTTTGTCTACACCCATTCAGCATCGTTCACACCCTCTTAAGCTATAGCCCAGCCCGTAAACTCAGAGCGCTGTCAGATTGTCCGTTTGTAAATTCAGTGCGTTTTGCTCTCGGAGCGGTCACTTGACGCTCTGGTCGAGGAGTAGGGTTGATCCGAGCGTTATGTCCTAACAACAGCAGTCAAGCACCCAAGCTAACGTTGGCTAGCTACTTCCAGACACAAATGAGAGAACAGCTCACTGACCATTTTACTCGCCCTAGCAGAGCTGGTTAGGCTGTTTTTATGTTATCCAGAGCGTTGGTGACTGCAACTGTGCTACTGGAAACAATTTAATTACGCTTTTTTGCGAACGTTTACTGACACCGGCCATATTCAACGGGTGTTGAGCGTTCGTAAATTCATCAGTTATTCTGCACTCTGGCACACTCAGACGAGAGTGCTCTGAAATCGGAGTAGATAGCCAGAGCGAATTTACCAGCTATGTCTATCAACAGTTGTCGCATTGACATCATGAACATTCTATTGAAATGGTTACTTGCATAGTGGAGTCTTTTGTTAAGACATGTAGCTAGCTAGACAATTCCAGACATTCAATTACATACCATTGTTTAAATGTTCCCCATTAATGGAGAGCTAACATGGCTGCCAAATGTTGTAGTGTCATGTAAATGCATCATAATGCTCATTCTAGACATTCAGTTTGATTGTATTTTTAAATACAGTGGGGGGAAAAAGTATTTAGTCAGCCACTAATTGTGCAAGTTCTCCCACTTAAAAAGATGAGAGGCCTGTAATTTTCATCATAGGTACACGTCAACAATGACAGACAAAATGAGAAAAAAAATCTAGAAAATCACATTGTAGGATTTTTAATGAATTTATTTGCAAATTATGGTGGAAAATAAGTATTTGGTCAATAACAAAAGTTTCTCAATACTTTGTTATATACCCTTTGTTGGCAATGACACAGGTCAAACGTTTTCTGTAAGTCTTCACAAGGTTTTCACACACTGTTGCTGGTATTTTGGCCCATTCCTCCATGCAGATCTCCTCTAGAGCAGTGATGTTTTGGGGCTGTCGCTGGGCAACACAGACTTTCAACTCCCTCCAAAGATTTCCTATGGGGTTGAGATCTGGAGACTGGCTAGGCCACTCCAGGACCTTGAAATGCTTCTTACGAAGCCACTCCTTCGTTGCCCGGGCGGTGTGTTTGGGATCATTGTCATGCTGAAAGACCCATCCACGTTTCATCTTCAATGCCCTTGCTGATGGAAGGAGGTTTTCACTCAAAATCTCACGATACATGGCCCCATTCATTCTTTCCTTTACACGGATCAGTCGTCCTGGTCCCTTTGCAGAAAAACAGCCCCAAAGCATGATGTTTCCACCCCCATGCTTCACAGTAGGTATGGTGTTCTTTGGATGCAACTCAACATTCTTTGTCCTCCAAACACGACGAGTTGAGTTTTTACCAAAAAGTTCTATTTTGGTTTCATCTGACCATATGACATTCTCCCAATCCTCTTCTGGATCATCCAAATGCACTCTAGCAAACTTCCGACGGGCCTGGACATGTACTGGCTTAAGCAGGGGGACACATCTGGCACTGCAGGATTTGAGTCCCTGGCGGCGTAGTGTGTTACTGATGGTAGGCTTTGTTACTTTGGTCCCAGCTCTCTGCAGGTCATTCACTAGGTCTCCCCGTGTGGTTCTGGGATTTTTGCTCACCGTTCTTGTGATCATTTTGACCCCACGGGGTGAGATCTTGCGTGGAGCCCCAGATCGAGGGAGATTATCAGTGGTCTTGTATGTCTTCCATTTCCTAATAATTGCTCCCACAGTTGATTTCTTCAAACCAAGCCGCTTACCTATTGCAGATTCAGTCTTCCCAGCCTGGTGCAGGTCTACAATTTTGTTTCTGGTGTCATTTGACAGCTCTTTGGTCTTGGCCATAGTGGAGTTTGGAGTGTGACTGTTTGAGGTTGTGGACAGGTGTCTTTTATACTGATAACAAGTTCAAACAGGTGCCATTAATACAGGTAACGAGTGGAGGACAGAGGAGCCTCTTAAAGAAGAAGTTACAGGTCTGTGAGAGCCAGAAATCTTGCTTGTTTGTAGGTGACCAAATACATATTTTCCACCATAATTTGCAAATAAATTCATTAAAAATCCTACAATGTGATTTTCTGGATTTTTTTTCTCAATTTGTCTGTCATAGTTGACGTGTACCTATGATGAAAATTACAGGCCTCTTTCATCTTTTTAAGTGGGTGGCTGACTAAATACTTTTTCCCCCACTGTATTCCCCATGTAATGGTAATGAGAGCTAAGATGGCTGCTATAGAATGTTGAGGTTTCATGTAAATGCATCAATGCAGAAACCGCATTGTCCCAACTCTCTAAATACATGGCTCTGCTCCCACCTACATTTACATTTTCGTCATTTAGCAGACGCTCTTATCCAGAGCGACTTACAAATTGGTGCATTCACCTTATGATAGCCAGTGGGACAACCACTTTACAATATATATATATATTTTTTTTTTTGGGGGGGGGGGGGTAGAAGGATTACTTTTATCCTATCCCAGGTATTCCTTAAAGAGGTGGGGTTTCAAGTGTCTCCGGAAGGTGGTGAGTGACTCCGCTGTCCTGGCGTTGTGAGGGAGCTTGTTCCACTATTGGGGTGCCATAGCAGTGAACAGTTTTGACTGGGCTGAGCGGGAACTGTGCTTCCGCAGAGGTAAGGGGGCCAGCAGGCCAGAGGTGGATGAACGTAATGCCCTCGTTTGGGTGTAGGGACTGATCAGAGCCTGAAGGTACAGAGGTGCTGTTCCCCTCACAGCTCCGTAGGCAAGCACCATGGTCTTGTAGCAGATGCGGGCTTCAACTGGAAGCCAGTGGAGTGTGCGGAGGGGTGGGGTGATGTGAGAGAACTTGGGAAGGTTGAACGCCAGATGGGCTGCAGCGTTCTGGATGAGTTGTAGGGGTTTAATGGCACAGGCAGGGAGCCCAGCCAACAGCGAGTTGCAGTAATCCAGACGGGAGATGACAAGTGCCTGGATTAGGACCTGTGCCGCTTCCTGTGTAAGGTAGGGTCGTACTCTGCGATTGTTGTAGAGCATGAACCTACAGGATCGGGTCATCGCTTTGATGTTAGCGGAGAACGACAGGGTGTTGTCCAGGGTCACGCCAAGGTTCTTTGCACTCTGGGAGGAGGACACAACAGAGTTGTCAACCGTGATGGCGAGATCATGGAGCGGGCAGTCCTTGATATATCTGCCAGACATGCAGAGATGCGATTCGCCACCTGGTTATCAGAAGGGGGAAAGGAGAAGATTAATTGTGTGTCGTCTGCGTAGCAATGATAGGAGAGACCATGTGAGGATATGACAGAGCCAAGTGACTTGGTGTATAGAGAGAATAGGAGAGGGCCTAGAACTGAGCCCTGGGGGACACCAGTGGTGAGAGCACGTGGTGCGGAGACAGATTCTCGCCACGCCACCTGGTAGGAGCGACCTGTGAGGTAGGACGCAATCCAAGAGTGAGCCGCGCTGGAGATGCCCAACTCGGAGAGGGTGGAGAGGAGGATCTGATGGTTCACAGTATCAAAGGCAGCAGATAGGTCTAGAAAGATGAGAGCAGAGGAGAGAGAGTTAGCTTTAGCAGTGCGGAGAGCCTCCGTGACACAGAGAAGAGCAGTCTCAGTTGAATGACCAGTCTTGAAACCTGACTGGTTTGGACCAAGAAGGTCATTCTGAGCGCGATAGCAAGAGAGTTGGCTAAAGACGGCACGCTCAAGAGTGCACCTACAGTGCATTCGGAAAGTATTCAGACCCCTTGAATTTTTCCACATTTTGTTACGTTACAGTCTTATTCTAAAATTGATTAAATATTTTTTTCCCCCTCAACAATCTACACACTTCCACATAATGACAAAGCGAAAACAGGTTTTTAGAAATGTTTGCATATTTATGAAAAATAAAAAACAGATACCTTATTTACATAAGTATTCAGACCCTTTGCTATGAGACTCGAAATTGAGATCAGGTGCATCCTGTTTCCATTGATCATCCATGATGTTTCTACAACTTGATTGGAGTCCACCTGTGGTAAATTCAATTGATTGGACATGATTTGGAAAGTAACACATCTGTTTATATAAGGTCCCATAGTTGGCAGTGCATGTCAGAGCAAAAACCAAGCCACAAGGTCGAAGGAATTGTCCGTAGAGCTCCGAGACAGGATTGTGTCGAGGCACAGATCGGGGAAAGGGTACCAAAACATTTCTGCAGCATTGAAGGTCCCCAAGAACACAGTGGCCCACTAAGACTCTTCCTAGAGCTGGCCGCTCGGCCAAACTGAGCAATCGGGGGTGAAGGGCCTTGGTCAGGGAGGTGACCAAGAACCCGATGGTCACTCTGACAGAGCTCACGAGTTCCTCTGTGGAGATGAGAGAACCTTCCAGAAGGACAACCATCTCTGCGGCACTCCATCAATCAGGCCTTTATGGTAATGCAGGAGTGGCTTCGGGACAAGTCTCTGAATGTCCTTGAATGGCCCAGCCAGAGCCCGAACCCAATCGAACATCTCTGGAGAGACCTGACAATAGCTGTGCAGAGACGCTCCCCATCCAATCTGACAGAGCTTGAGAGGATCTGCAGAGAAGAATGGGAGAAACTCCCCAAATAAAGGTGTGCCAAGCTTGTAGCATCATACCCAAGAAGACTCAAGGCTATGCTTCAACAAAGTACTGAGTAAAGGGTCTGAATAATTATGGAAATGTGATATTTCAGTTTTTTTATTTTTTATAAATTAGCAAAAATGTCAAAATATTTTTTTTGCTTTGTCATAATGGGGTATTGTGTGTAGATTGATTAGGGGAAAAAACAATTTAATCAATTTTAGAATAAGGCTGTAACGTAACAAATGTGGAAAAAGTCAAGGGGTCTGAATACTTTCCGAATGCACTGTATGTTTCAGGAGCCCATGAATGCCAGCATTTATAGAATGCGAAGCAATTCAGGCATTCTTGAAAGTCAGGACAATCCTTGTCCTACAAAGAAACATATTTTTTTATATTTGGAAAATTGATTTTGCAAGTAGTAGGCGTTTAGAATTAAATGTAGAGCTTTATAGTTACGTGACGACATCACGTGCCCCGCCTACCCTCAAAATTATTTGGCAATCATCATTTATTTGAAAAACAGTTTCCATTGTAATTTGTCGCAATTAAGAACGTTCGACAAAGGAAAAGTCCACCCCTGTCGATTGGATAAAATGTTGTGGATCTTTAGAAAATGTCTCCTGTATCTGCCGTTTCCATTACACGTCGCAATAACACAATTTGTGACATTGCTTTTGTCTAATAAACCTGGGTCAATGGAAACTTGCCTACTGACTCTTCTCCTTTCTTCTCCCGCTCTTCCCATTGCTATGTCCCTCTCCCCAGAGCCAAATGGACCGAGACGGAGGTCGAGATGCTGCGGTCAGCTGTGCGGCGCTTCGGTGATGATCTGAACAGTATCAGCTCTGTGATTAAGGAGCGCACTGTGTAAGGACTCTTCTGTCCCCTCTTTCTTGCCATCCATGTTTATTCTATCCTGCCACACTTTCAGTCTCTTTCTTTCTCCCTCTATCGCATCATACTGCACCCACTCTTACCATCTTTCACTGCTCTTTCATCCATTTATCTTTTATCTTTACTGCCTTTTTTCTAAAGAAGACATCTGGTGGGGTTGACGTCAATTCCAGACAACTCTTGCCTCCTCTGTTTTATGCAGAGCCCAGATAAAGACGACAGTGAAGAGGAAACTGTATGAGGACAGCAGGGTGCCCCTCTCCTCCGACTCCCCCAAAAAGATCACCAAGAAGACCACAGTCATCATGGCAGCCGCACCAGCACCCGTGGCCCCCACTGTCATCGCAGTGCCCACCTCACAGGTTGTCGTGACAACAGGGCTGCAGAGCCCCTCCTCTATGCCCCCTGCCATCAAGAAACAGAAAACAGCAGGTGAGTGGAATGATACAGGCCTTTACGTCAAGGGGAAGGGATTGTGTGATGAATATGGCTTGTATACTGAATTTAGTAGATTCCATTTGAATCCATAGTCAAAAGACCAAGACATTTCTTTTGAAATATGCTAACCCTTTTCAAATCAATACTTCTGATGCATTTACCCCAAACATTGGCTGATTTGAATGTATGTGCAAGTTTACTAACATGTGACATGTTTCCCTGTCTGTGTGTGTAGATGTGACGCTCAGTGCTCTGAATGACTCTGATGTGAACAGCGACCTGGTGGACATTGAGGGACTGGGAGATAGTTCCAACACCAAGAAGCTCAACTTTGATCAAGGTGAATGATAATATCCGCTCCATAACTGGCTCTCAATCAACATGGTTCACATTGTGGCATTATGCCAAAGTCCAAGGTATTTAGCTGAATAGAGAGTCTTCATCAGTTTTAAATCTGTGTGGCTCATCTTGTTTTCCCAGAAAGCCTCAACCTGGACTCCAGCCTAATCATGAACTCCAGTGACCTGCCCCTCTTGTCTCGCTGACCTCTAACCACACTGTACCCTTGGGTTGGAAACACTGGGTCCCTATATCACCAGAGAGCAGACTACAGTTAGTATCTTTGTTACAGAGCTTTTTTGGACACATTTAAGCAGATAGATTTGTGTATTTTTATGAACAGACCCCTCTCCCCATCAAGTACTTCTGTATTCAGTCTGGGGCATTTCTACTGAGGAACGCTTCTATTTGGCTGTTTCTCACAAACCTAGTTTGTGTGTGATGTATAGCTTTTTTTATTGTAACATTATAATTTATTTGCTCTGCTAATTTTCCAAGTACTGTATTGCAGCTGAACATATGCTGTTCATGATCTCCAGAGAGAAATGGTGTTTCAGTGCAGATGTCCATCATGTAACGTAGAGTGAGTGTACATGTTGTGTACCACTGGTTGATATTTATAAATGCAAGATACCGGCTATCCAACTATTACCGGTATTTCATTTGTTCACACAATGGTTGTGTTTAGACAAATGTTAATCTCTTTTGTGTCTGTTTCACTGGGCTTGTAGAATGTGATAGAGGGTAGCGGTTCAGACTGCCATCTAGTGGCCGTTATAAAAAATATTGCAGAAATGTACAGGTGACCATATGAAATTATCTATGGAGACAAAGGAAAGTCCACAGGTTTTCTGATATAAGACAGTGAATTTTGTTTTCATGATTTTTATTCATATATATATATATATATATATATATATATAATACAATATTTATATTTAAAAGGTGTACATTATTCTCACTCTCTCTTACAGTTCCATAAAAATATGTAGAGACTTGTCTAAGCTATTTACAGTTTGAAAATACTTGTCTGAATGTTCTGGCAATGTGCTTTAATTCCCTTTCTCACAATAACATGTCTTTATTTCCTCTCTCTCTCTCCTCTTTGATTTATTATATTGTCAGTTTAAAAAAAAAAACAGGAAAAAAAGTAGCCCTCTAACCCTGACATTTCGTATATGTAAAACAATCATTTTTAAGATTGTGGTTGTTCACATTCTTAAAAATGTGATATTTTGAATAATGACAAGGAAACAATAAAATAATCTGTAAATGACTATACAAATTAAGTGTGTTTAACTGACCTCGCACCAACCAGATGGTCTTCCTGGTTGAAGTATTGCAATTGAGACGGCCAGACGTGGCCTCTGTTTGTCTCCTAGATTATCCCCTAAATATGTCACCTAGGTCAGACCCAGGCCTGGACCGATCTCCTACAGGCAGTGGTCTTGTACGACAAGACACTGGGAAACACTACTGATAAGGCATGCAAACTCTGTGGGTCAACTGCAATGAACATCGACAGATTATTAAAATATTTTATATTTGGCTTCAGATCACTTCCAAGTCTTAAATGTATTTATTTCCCCCTAGTTCATCCTCTGCAACAAGGATGGGATTGGTGAAACTACCACTGAATGTTAGTGCCATTTGATGGCAAGTTTTACTTGTAGGTTAACCGCAGATTAAATTGGAGTTAGTTATGATATCAGACAGAGATCAGCATCTTCTATGGATGTTCATGTCATTTGACTCGGTATGCATTTACAGGATATCTCCCCATACTTAGGAAAGAGTATCAAATACATATGTGTCTAAAAGCTATAGTCTGTCTGTACAATGTGTATGAAAAGGTAATAATTTGGGTTTGGCAATGTGAGTTGATTGATCATCTACACTAGGATCTCAATCATACACCTTGGAGAGAAATGGAGCTGTGATGCTGGTTGTCCATCTAAACGATGTATGCTGTCAAAATATAACTACAGTCTTGTGAACATGAATAGAACTCAAACTGGAGTTTTTATTTCCCTCCAAATTCACTGATTGTCACTAAGGAAAAACAAAGTTCCTTCATCTAAAATCAGTGGTTAAGATCAGCAGATGACCCTCAACCCTTGCTGACCTAAGCACTTCTGAGAGAGGACAGAGACAGTAACCTGATGAGAAACGAGCAAACGAAGCAAATCTACAAAGCAACAGCATGTCTTAAAATCAGGATATGATCCCATTCGTGTAACAGCAATATTGATTAATAATGTGAAAATAATACTGTGCAAAATCGTGAAAATTGGAAGTAGAAGGTCTTCAAAAAGGAGACATTTTCTGTCCATTGCTGTAAAACTTAGCTCTGGAAAGGGCATTTGAATGAAGAGTATTACACAGTTACTGTCGATAACATTCTCTTTTCGTATAAGACACTTCTCTAAGCAGCTTATATAGACAACATATTTCACAAGTCAACAGGTTTGGAGGTCACACAGTCATGGGGTTAAAAACCACATAGCTTTCCCATAAATTACATCAACCCAAACAGCATGATATGCCCTTGATGTCACTTATGAAATCTCACTATCTACCAGGGTACTGAGCATGTATAACCATACCACATTACAGAATTTGAATAAGACCGGTCAGTAATGTAATCCATGGGAAAAATGTATGTTAACACCCCACAGACTACCTCTGTTAAAGTAACCATGTAGAGAAAGGGTAATATCACGCTCTACCCAGAGGACTGAGATCCCCAGTCCTGGTCCTTTCTATCTAACTAAAGAACACACACACACACCTGTCAAGGTGATTCCTTCGTCAAGTAAATGTGTTTTTGTAAATTGTTCAAAGTAGTCCTTCTGCAGAGTTGTATGGTGTTTAACTTTGCAATCATTGGTTTTTGTTTGACATACATTTTAAATGGAAAAATCTGAGTGTAGCTAGGTTTCCATCCAATTGGCGACAGATTATCATGTGAATATTCTAAAATACGCATTAAGAAAATATGTGAATTTCCCCACCAGTGGTGTTTCCACCAAACTAATGTTCAATGTGTTTCCATCGCATTTTCAACTCTAGCGATAGTTTTGTCACAAACTGTTAAATAGCAAATTTGCCTACTCTGGTCTTGGCATGTGCGCTCTAGCCAACAGCTCGCAGATACAGTGTGGGTAGGCTAGTCTACATGATGAGATTATTATGGATAAGTGCGAGAATATTTGTATTTGTCAAAACGGCAGTCAAGCATCGATCATCATGTCACCAGAATAAGACCCTCGACATTTATTGGAAAGTAGCATCAAGCTCATACCATGCACTTTCACCACCCTGTGAAGTTCATCATAACTGATTTCATCTGTAGCCTAATAAACTGCATGGTTTCCCTGAGTCCTAGTGGGAGGACCACACGTCATCGCGTGACTCCAAGTTTACTTCGATATGATGGTAATTATATCAATAGTAGCGCATAAAGCCATTTCTCGCATAATTAATTTTACAGGCACAAAAAGATCCCACCATATCGAACGAACAAATTATCTGTCGGCATTTCTAAAATTGTACTGAAACTTCCTGCTACCATCACAGCTGTTGTAATTTTTTTTATACGATATGACTTTACTAGCATAAAAACTGTGGATGGAAATGTGGTTTGTGTCACTCTGATACTGTGGAATTGCCCTGTCATGTCAATGACAGATTTGTGCTAAACATTTTTGTTACTAGTATCCATGCAGAACTCTCATTAGGATTGGGCTGTTAAGGACCAGGATTGTGAGGGTCCTCTGGGCAGAGCTTTGCTTGGGGAATCTATATTTACAGTACAAACCCCCACAGCCAGAGAAAGTGAGGGGGCCATAAAGGCAGCCCTGCTCATAGCCGCGTATTCACATATCGACAAGCTCAAAGCCACCACCGGCTCGGCAGTCCACTGTGATGCCCTGGTGACTTAATGTTTCATGTTTGAGTTCTAACTTCTGGACTATCAAAGAATACTGAACTATTGGGTCCCGTTCAGTGGGATATAACGTTACCTCTGAACACAACTTCGGACAAGGCCTTTTCTTGACTATTGGAAGAACTTGTTCTGTTTTACAGTACCAGTAACACCTCTAGTTATGAGATAAACAAAATCCCAACAAGGAAAATGACAACCATAGTTGATATTGGTTATCACAACACAACCCACATGTCAACTACAGCGAAAAGTGAGTCCAGAAGTTAGTCAAACGATTTTCTAAGTGCTTTCACATTGTCATCACAATCTCTTCACCCTGACACTACCTTACAATGCGCTGGTCACCTGATCACCAACTTCCTTTAGCAGGGCATTTCCTGCAACCTTCTGATTAACAAAGCACGGGTGCCAGTCTTTGTATAACATCTAGATATTATCTTGATTACAAATCAAGATCTGATTACTTCAGGAGCCAAGGAATATGTTTCTCCAAGGCTCTGATGGTTTGAGAGAGAGGAGTGATCCCTGATAGCCCGATTGCGTAGAAACTAGGGATCTGGTAGGCTTACTGAGTTGATTCGCAGGCTCTGATAGGTGGACTAGGTGGGTGGGGCTTTGAAGATTTGGTAGGAGTGTTGAGGGATCCAGGGCCCTGACAGGCTGACTGATTGTAGTCCTGGTCTGTGATAGGCTCCTGGTGTTGGGTTGTCTAGATGTTGGGGTGGTAAGAGGGGGGAGGAGACAGGGACAGGGGACTACCATCACACACAGACACACCACCTGTAGGAGAGTCTGCAGATGCCTGGGACACACTGGGGGAGGGGGAAAGAAGGAAAAATAGAAAGAGAGGTTAACAGAGGTGCAGCTAGCACCATATTTGCAAGAGTGTGTGTGTGTTTCTAGTTCTCACCTGACTGTGTAACTAGTCCGGTGAGCAGGATCTGTTACCCCGGCAACAAACAGCTTCTTGGGCGGGCCATCAGACTCCACTCCACCTACATGACAGAACAACAGGATGAAGGAGAGGAGACACACACACCAAGATCAAAGTAAGCACTATTCTTGAAGCACCGTTCTTACCTTTCCTTTTCAGTGGAGTCAGGGCAGGCCATCTCACAGTAGAACTGACTGTAGGCCTGGTAGGGGACACATTTTGTGTTAAGTTGGTGTGGACACAGTGTCAGTGTAGCAATGAATCTGCACTCAATTTAGTTTGCCATACGGCGTGGAACTCAACTCACCCCCTAAACCACCTTCGAGTTGGACTAGGGGACGAATTGGGTGTGACACCACTGTCCTGTGAATTGAATCCCTGTGAAAGACAGCGGACCAAAATAAATAAATAAATGTGAGATGCCTCTTTATCCATCTATTTATTCATCATCCATCCATTAATCCTCTCTCCATGCTTTGGTATGACAAAGCACTACAGTCACGTGCAGAACACAGTGGGAGTACTCACCCTTGATGAATGGTCATGCCAGTGACTGACAGGAGGAGGGACCAGGTTGGAAGCACTACAGCAAGAGAGAGAGAGAACACACTTAGTAGTGTGTGTGTGTGTGTGTGTGTGTGTGTATGCATGTGCATTTGTACAGCGTTTCACTACCTTACCTTAGTCTCTGAAGACTACCCCTGAGTGTCATCTCCATATTCTCTTCCTGGAACAAAAATACAAACTTCCAGTCAGTGGTCATACACCACACATACTACAGCACGCTGCACACACTCTGAAACACCAATGTGAGCACTCACATAAGATAACCTCACACAGAACTGTACTAACACACTGGCTAATACATAAGCAAACACTCAAACCAGCATCATTACTCAGAGGCAGGCATTTGGCACAAATGGAGGGAAGAGGCCCAGAATATCCCTAACCTTGTCCTCACCTGCCTTTTGTGGTCTGGCCTCTCACCACCCAATGAGAAAGGGGACAGGGGGATGGCCTGTGGAAACAAGACTGGAGGTATTATTGTCAGCCTGACAGAATACTGAATGATAACAGACAGGCAGTCAGATACAGACAGAAATACATGGAGATTGACAAATCAGAAAACACTGAAGGCATTTCAACACCAACTTAGTGAGACAGAATACATACACACACACACACACACACACACACACTCACCCGATAAGGGCAGCTGGGGTTTACAGAGACACTGCTCCGCCGATACCGGGCTGAACTAGTTGGACTGAACACTGTCATACCATCACTGTTACACGGAGAGAAACAAACAATACAATAAAATACTCAGTCATTCCAAGGCAGACATATGAAAAACATAAATTACATTTAGACAATTGCATTCACTCAAAGAGAATATCAATTTCACTGACCTGACACTTGTGATCATGGGGGCGCTGTTCGATCTACGAAGAGCCCCGCCTCCGCTCCCGGTAGTTGCGCCTGCGCACTGGTCCACTTCCATTCGTTCCATTTCTTGAAATCCCCGGCCTCCAGCCTAGCAGCTGGCCTAAGAGTGCTCACAGGCGGCGTACGGCCCTACTCTAGCCCGGTGAAAGCCCGACCTGCAGGCCTCACACACAAAGCTTTCGATCCAATTCAGAGCCGCTAAATCAGCGGGAAATGTACTTGGTGTCTTCCTTCTATCTCATTTTTGTTAGATGAAGTAAGACTTTTGGCTCAAGTTACTGCATGCGACTGACTATTCGTAGCTAACTAGCTAACCTTAATAAAATACCCAGAAACCCAGTTCCTATGGTTGCATAAAGGCTTAACAAATAACGCATAGAAAAACACTCAACTAGCGAGATAATCCTTTACAATACATTTTAACGTAAATTAAGTTAGGTTAGCAGGCCAGTTGGAGACGTGATTTTTTAAGATTAGCTAGCTACTCCAACTGTTGGCTAGCTAGCTAGCAGCTAACCAGTCAGTCAGAGAATAAAACGGCACTGTCCTCAACAACAATATAACCTTTGGCATTGGGTCGTTGAAGTGGTGCATCCTCCAGTTAAGTTGTTAATTGCGCAATCGACCAAATCTCCCAACATTTGAACTATTTCTCGAAATATAACTAATTGAAAGATTTTACAACATAGTCCTCCACCAAATAGAGGTAGTTCGTCATCTGTGATAACAGCGCCTCTCCTTGGCTAGATAGAATATTGCATGAAGGAGATTAATTGCAACATGAGAAGGCTGGAGTGCTGCATGTGCACGTTGTCTGTCTGCCTGCCTGCTTGGGCTGCATCACTTTTTCCAAACAGATTTTGATAGCAGACAATCAAAGAGATAAGGCTGGGGTCAAGGATAGGGGTTGGTGGTAGGCCTATGCTTAGCTCAAAATACAATATCTGATTTGTTATGGGGTGCCTAGCCCGCTGTAATTCGAAACCCTGCACTGGTTTACAATAGTACATAAGAGTGACTTCGCACAGTTGTCCTTTTATAACAATCACTCTGTTGAGTTAGACTATTTAAACTTCCTCCATGGTTTCCTCTTGGATTGTCCTCAACATTCTTAGACTGTTCTGACTGAGCTATTTGTTCTGGATGCTGCTACTGCTCCTATGCCTCCAGCTTTTTCACACTCACGCTTTTCCATTAACAGAGGGAGGGGAGGGGACAGCAGTCAGCAATAACATTTGTGGTCCAGGCTTTGTGGGTCACTGGCTGCTGATAAGGGGCAGAGCTGCTTACTGTCCCAGCCTGTGTTATGACATCACCTTTCTACACCAGCTGTCATGGCCTGGAGAGGGGGGTGGAGGGAGGGTCATGACTGGGAGTATGAATGGAGGCTGTGTGTGTGTGGCTGTGTGCGTATGTGTGTGTGCCTTCCCAATAATGTGTGAGTGATTGAGAGCGAGGGAGATGTTCTGTGAATGAATACAGAGTTTAAAGATGTGTGAGGGTGTCAGATTAAGCAATGTGCAGTATCAGAGGACATACAGTACTGTATGTAGACCAGATGAAAGGGAGGGTCATTAACCTTCTACCCTCCTTATGGATTGGCTAATTATCACAGGACACTCCCCCTAACATCCAGTCTTCGTTGGCCGGTGATCACACAAATAAAGTTAAACACAAACAAGAAATAGACCACACTGTCCACGACTGTGATTACACTTCAACTGCATTTAATGTCAACATGCTGACTGAGAAAGTAACACATTTAACAAGTCCAAATGAAATAAAGTGAAAAACAACTAAGTGCCCCAAATAGAAAGGTCCATACAAAAAATACACAAACACACACAAATTTACACGTAAACGATGCCGTATTTGTTCCAACGAATCGCCCTCTTCTTCTCCCTTTCAGTCTTCTTTTCTCCCTTCACCTCCTCCTTCTCTCCCACTCTGTCTCTCCTCAGGATCCTCAGTGGCCAGAGAGAGGGGTTGCGGTGGTGGTCATGCTGACTGGCCGTGTCACAGCAGGGGCCACTCTTGTCTCCAGTGAGGAAGTACAGGAGAGCGTTCAGCCAGGCATTGCAGGAGGCCATTGGCCTAGTGATCTTGTAGCAGATTGAGGTTGTCTTCATGGCGTTGCAGCCCCCCATTTGACCCCTCCTGAGGAGCAGGTATAGTGTCCGGGTAACGTGGAAGGGGAGGAAGCAGAGTGCGAACAGGAGAGTGATGGTGACAATGGTTTTGATGGACTTGCGGCGCCTGCAAATGTAATAGGAGTGCTGTGAGCTGGAGATGGAGATGGACGTCCTCTCCCTGCGCCCCTCTGACCGCCCATCACCTCCCTCCTCGTCTTCCCCCACCTGGGAACTGGATGGGGAATGCAGGGTCCTAAAGATGGTCCTGACTACCTGGGAGTAGCACCATGCGATAATGGTGAATGGGACGAAGAACCCCAGTAGGTGCAGGACGAGGCCGTACGGGACGTAGTCTGCAAACTCTTTATCAATAGCATCATCCCAACAGTTCACAAATCCCTTCGGACCATCACCGACCCTCTCTCCTCCACCCACCTCCTCTTCAGACCCATTCCCCCACTCTCCTTCCCTCCCTCCACCACCTCCTCCTCTCACCACATACCCTGTCTGGGCAAACCTGAAGATGGGACAAGTAACCACAAACTCCACCACCCACATCATGGCATAGGAAAAAATTAATACTGAAAAATACTTCAGAGATTAAAAAGTTCAATGTTACTTCATAGCATTCATCCCTTTCCCATGGCTATGAATCTGCTATCACAGTTCATTGTTTCATCATACTACATCATGCACACAATTATGTGAAAGTACGACATATAATAATTGCTGGTTAAGACACGAGGTAATAAGGCCAGGAGTTTTTCCTGATCATGTGACCTGAAGAGGAAAGACTCTGGGTAAGTAACTTGAGCCTGGTGTTGTTCCTGGTGAGGTCACATGGTCAGGAAAATCTCTTGTACCTAGACAAGTCCAGCATGGCCCGAACATATTTTTGGTATCTCAGATTGGGAGGAAGGATGTTTAACATGCTTTTTACATTTGTATTACAAACCACTTTTGAGAAAATCGTAATGAAAGAGGCCATTTTAGGTCCCTTATAGACCTATGCATGCCTCCTGTAAGACCCTATGATCTGTGAACCGTACACGGTACAGACATCTTGGTGTTATTATACTCCTTAGTGTGCTCTAAAATAAGGAGTATGGCTATATTCTGGAATACACATTTTCAACTCAATTTAGTCAACATTAACAAATATTATTATGAATATTTTTGATTTAGCTTATTTTTAAACATATTGTTTGGAAGAATATACTCTTCAAACACATCACATTCCCAGAGTGGGCCCTCTGCTACTTTTGAAGAAATTATCAGTTTTATATACTTAACAAAAATATAAACGCAATATGCAACAATTTCAATTATTTTACGGTTCATATAAGGAAATCAGTCAATTTAAGTAAATAAATTAGGCCCTAATCTATGGATTTCACATAACTGGGCAGGGGTGCAGCAATGGGTGGGCCTGGCTCCCAAGTGAGTGGGCCTATGCCCTCCCAGGCCCACCCATGGCTGCACCCCTGCCCAGTTATGTGAAATCCATAGATTAGAGCCTAATTTATTTATTTAAATTGACTGATTTCCTTATATGAACCGTAACTCAGTAAAATAATTGAAATTGTTGCCAGGCCCAGGCAATCAGAATAAGTTTTCCCCCACAAAAGGGCTTTATTACAGAAATACTCCTCAGCACCCCCACCCTCCCCCCTCAGACGATCCCGCAGGTGAAGAAGCCAGATGTGGTAGTCTTGGGCTGGCGTGGGTACACATGGTCTGCGGTTGTGAGGCCGGTTGGACGTACTGCCACATTTTCTAAAATGACGTTGGAGGTGGCTTATGGTAGAGAAATTAACATTAAATTCCCTGGCAACAGCTCTAGTTGACATTCCTGCAGTCCCTCAAAACTTGAGACATCTGTGGCATTGTGTTGTGTGACAAACTGCACATTTTAGAGTGGCCTTTTATTGTCCCCAGCACAAGGTTCACCTGTGTAATGATCATGCTGTTTAATCAGCTTCTTGATATGCCACACCTGTCAGGTGGATGGATTATATTGGCAAAGGAGAAATGCTCACTAACAGGGATGTAAATAAATTTGTGCACAGAATTTGAGAGAAATAAGCTTTTTGTGCGTGTGGAACACTTTACATGTTGCGTTTATATTATTGTTCAGTATACAAAGAAATTGACATTATAGGTCATTAACCAATCACAGCCCTCCTGTAGGATTGCACATTCAGCAAATCACCAGCAGAAGAAGCTCCCTTTGAATCATAACTTTAAAAGTAGCAGAGAGCCCACTCTGGAAATGTGATACTTGTAGAGTATATTGTTTAAAACAATGTCTAAAAATGAACAAAATCAAAAAGGGCACTTTTGAGATTAATATTAATAGTTTTAATCTTGAATAAATTCTGTGTAAAATTGTATTTCAGAATGTAACGATAGTCCATATTTTAGAGCTATTAGGGGTATAATGACACCAAGGTGTTGTCATGCATAGGTTTACAAAGGGCCTAAACTGACCACTTTCATCATGAATTTCAAAAATTGAAATCCCTCAGCTTCTCCTTCATTGTTACAAATGTAAAAAGCACATCAAACATCCTTCATCCCAATGAAGTTTCTATGTGAGAATTGCCAGAACAATCGGAGAAACTCAAAATATTTTCGGCCTATGTTGGCATGGACTCAATCACCCAATAGCAGCTTTGTGGTTTCCTATGCTGATGGTAGTTATAGTTATGGCGGCAAACCACCTAGGTATATCATAAGAGTCCGAATACATCATGTCAATACCCACAGGCTTATTGGCACTATGCAGACAATTCCCTTACATCAACAACTACATGATGCTTATATTACTTATAATAGAGGATAATTAGCAACAAATAACCAAATGGTTACAGGACAGTTCCATTTAGCCTGAATATGTAACTCCTTAGCTTGTTTTATACAGGCTCTAAGTGGACAATTCCCTTATATTAGTAAGTCAAGGATATTGCAATGTTTACACAATAAAACGTGTGCAAAAGCTGGTATCCCTCATATGTAAATGATATAACTCATTGAATGTTGGGTTACACTATGGCTGTGAAGGTTCTCCGTCTGACACCCCCAAGATAAATAGGACTTGCTTACCACAGGCAACAGACTAGGAGTCAGATATTATTAGAGATGTTTCAAACAACATCACAAATGGCTTAAAACCCTCTTTCTGATATGAAATATTTTTGGTTAAGTGCATGCTTAAGTCAAAACAGGTCCTAATACAGTACTCTCTCCAATAATGATGATGCAGATTATGCTGGTCAAGATCAGGTGGGGATGATGAAGAGAAAGTTATCCATACCCTGTCTGTGTAATATGGATTGTATTATGACGCCGGTCCAAGATGTTGCTCATCAGTGTTCATCCTCAACATTTCTCCTTTATGAAAAATCATGTTGAGTAGGCTACTATGGCAACAATTCTGACAGTCTCATAGTGGCAAATCCTGGACAGAATCACTTTATGCACTATTGGTCACAATGACTTCCTGTCCTAGTACCCTGTCCATGGCAGTGATGATGTCACATCCTGTGCACCTGTGGGTCAGGATTATGTCAGATCCTGTACGTCCAGGAGCATGGCGTCCTGTTTGGTCCTCAGCTGGTCTCTTATCAACAGGTGACCCACCAACTCTGAGCTCAGGTCTACAAGAATAGAATATTACTAGTATTACTACTATTGTCACATGAAAAGCACAACAACAAGGCACAAATACATATAGATCCAAAAATGCACAAACCGTACAGCAAGCACTCACATGCCAGTGCATTTACTAACAAGTTATTACCATGTAATAACCACTTTTTTTCCCATGTAATGATCATGATTTCCATGTAATGACTGCCTACTGACTGTGTATGCCATAGTTAAGTGAGGTCCTGATGGAGTTGAGCTGCTGTATTGAGCAGATCTGCAGGTCACAGCATTCCAGATGCTTCCTCTTAGTGATCACACTACTGCAGGCGAGGTGCTGAGACAAACACACACACACAGGAATTATTCACCACACATACCAATCCTCACCTCTCTCCCATCCAATGCTCGCCGTTTCCCTCTATCTCCACAGTCCACACTCACAGTCTCCCTTCACCATCCTTCTTACCTCCTTCTCTTTCTGTTCAGCGAGCAGCTTGTTTTTGAGCGCACTCAGTGCGGCCCTCACCTCCAGCTTCAGGCCAGAGGGATGGTAACCACGGCTACCTGCCTCTATAGAACCCTGACAATAAACAATAAACACAAAATGGCATGAGTATGGATGTCAGGGTTGGGGTCAATTCCATTTCAATTCAGAAAGTAAACCAAATTCCAATTCCACATTTTCATAATTGAAAAGCATTGAGAGTTGGAATTGGAATTTGAGTGGACTTCCTGAATTGACTGGAATTTAAATGGAATTGACCCCAACCCTGATAGATGAATGAATGATACATCGCTGTAGAACAGTGTTCTTCACACCTGGTCCTAGAGTGCCGCAATGTGTGCAGGTTTTTGTCCCAGTCTTGAGCTAAACTATAAAAGAGGAGGGAATCGCTCACCTCTTTGCCAGCCCCCTCCTCCTCATCATCACCATCCTCGCTCTCACTGTTGTTGGTGTAGCATAACTGTAGATTTTTGTGGTTGTGGAATCTGTAATAAGAAAAGGAAAAGGCAACAATTGCATGAACAGGAAGAACAGAAATTAGATGGTTTCAGAGAATACAGAATGAAGTTTATAATGAGATTGACTGTTTTTGACATTTGTTACCTAGATGAGACAACAGTTACTCGACACCTTCCGTAGTCCTCCTCCTGCCATTCCTCTCTCCTCCGCAGCCCATCCTGCCTCTTCTCCGCCCAGCCCCCTGACACACTCCCCTGTTCCGACCCACTCGTACTCTGAAAGAGAGGAACAGAGGGAGGGATCAGGGATGGAGGACATGGGAGGAGGGAAGTGGTGGAGACGTGTGGTGGCAGGGGAGTTGAGAGTGTAAGTAAGGGTGTCATTAATCCCATCTCTGCAGTTTTTTTCAAACAGACAAGTTCATCTTCAATTTTTTATTTATTTTATTTTACCTTTATTTAACTAGGCAAGTCCGTTAAGAACAAATTCTTATTTACAATGACGGCCTACACCGGCAAAACCTGGATGCGCCGCCCTATGGGACTCCCAATCACGGCCAGTTGTGATACAGCCTGGAATCGAACCAGGGGGTCTGTAGTGACGCCTCAAGCACTGAGATGCAGTGCCTTAGACCACTGCGCCACTCAGGAGCCCAATGCCAGGGGTTCACAGGGTGTTATTCCTATCATCTTATTAACAGAGGTTATTACTGTGATCTCGGGCTCCAGCTTTCAGCCTAATACCAGTAGATGACACACATGTGTAAGGCAAAGAGAGAAGTAGGATGAAGTTACCCCTAGATTCTGATCTAAGGTCAATGTTGTGTTGTTCCCGCTAATTGTTAAGGTCTTGATTTGGGGCAGGTAAGCTAATCTCAGATCTGTCGTTAAGGGCAAATCACAAAAACGTCTACTCCCTCCCTTCATGCCCTCTAACCTTTAACCTCTCCCTCCTCTCCTCCTCCTGTTTCTCCAGCTCGGCGATACGCAGGCTCAGGTCCCCCCACTGCATGATGGGTAGGTCCTGGTCGTCCTCCGAGGATCCTCCATTCTGATGAAGTCGCCCCGCCCTTTCCTCACCAGACAGCTCTGTGTCATCACTCTCCTTCTCCTCTGCTGTCTCTTTCTCAGTATCTCCCTCCATCCTTCACACTGTTGTTGTGGGCAGATGGCAGAGAATGGGAGGTCAAGGAAGATGATTTGATTAATTTTAATTTGGCATAAAGTGACTCACGTGGGTGGTCTCTGATATATATATATATATCAAATAGCAGCTGCCAACATCATTATACAATGTGCACAATCTTACAACAAGATAAAGCAGAGTTTATCAACAATAGGATACCAGGATAGCCTTCTCAGGAGAAAAACACAAAGCATTCCTTAGAGACGTTCAGGAAACATTTGGACTAAACTGTAGGCTAGATTAGTCTATTTCGTTATAGTGAATTGTTTATCTTTCCCATTATCTTAACTCTGAAGTATGCATGCACTAGCCTACACCGGAAAACTCCCAATCTGTTTTAAAAGGTTGCATTTTAAATACTTTTCAGACTGCTCTGTCTTGACTGTAGAACGAGTGCGTCCATATCTCTTGCCATGAACGTGCTGCCTGGTTCGCGCGCACTACACATTGAATACAAAGTATCTCTTCTCCTTTGATATAACGCACATGTTTGCCACACACACCGTTAAAGATTTCATGTTTACAATTTTAATATTGAGGGGGGCGGGTGGCAAGCGGATACTTTGACTTACCTATTCCAGACCGTGCCCTATTCCCGACATCGAGGTCTCCTTCTATTGTTTATGTCTTATATAATTAGATAACTTACGGTTTCCCAGTTCTCAGCAGTGTAGGCTATCGTTTTAATAGCCCACAATAAGCTATTCACTTCTGATTTAACTCTTCCTTTAAAGTTAAGGAAACACCCTGCCTGCCTTCCTCCTGTACCCCTTCCCTACCGCCCCCCTCTTTCCTCTGACCCGTCCCCACAGCCTTTTAACCTCTACCTTCTGCAGCCGGGAAAAGATACGCCCGCTTTTCCTACATCCAATGTGCCTTCACTTGAGCCCTCGGTGCCTATCTCGTTGAAATAGCGATGCTTAGGATTCCTGGAAGTGTTGAAATTACATGCGATATCTATTTAAGATTAAAACAAGCGGGTGTGGTCTGGCTCTGGTTCTACAGTCGTGGTCAAAAGTTTTGAGAATGACACAAGTATTGGTCTTCACAAAGTTCGCTGCTTCAGTGTTATGAGATATTTTTGTCAGATGTTACTATGGTATACTGAAGTATAATTACAAGCATTCCATAAGTGTCTAAGGCTTTTATTCACAATTACATTAAGTTTATGCAAAGAGTCAATTAACTTCTGGGCCACATCCTGACTGATGGCAGCCCATTCTTGCATAATCAATGCTTGAAGTTTGTCAGAATTTGTGGGTTGTTGTTTGTCCACCCGCCTCTTGAGGATCGACCACAAGTTCTCAATGGGATTAAGGTCTGGGGAGTTTCCTGGCCATGGACCCAAAATTTCAATGTTTTGTTCCCCGAGCCACTTAGGTATCACTTTTGCCTTATGGCAAGGTGCTCCATCAGGCTGGAAAAGGCATTGGTCGTCACCAAACTGTTCTTGGATGGTTGGGAGAAGTTGCTCTCGGAGGATGTGTTGGTACCATTCTTTATTCATGGCTGTGTTCTTAGGCAAAATTGTGAGTGAGCCCACTCCCTTGGCTGAGAAGCAACCCCACACATGAATGGTCTCAGGATGCTTTACTGTTGGCAAGACACAGGACTGATGGTAGCGCTCACCTTGTCTTCTCCGGACAAGGTGTTTTCCGGATGCCCCAAACAATCGGAAAGGGGATTCATCCGAGAAAATGACTTTACCCCAGTACTCAGCAGTCCAATCCCTGTACCTTTTACAGAATATCAGTCTGTCCCTGATGTTTTTCCTGGAGAGAAGTGGCTTCTTTGCTGCCCTTCTTGACACCAGGCCATCCTCCAAAAGTCTTCGCCTCACTGTGCGTGCAGATGCACTCACACCTGCCTGCTGCCATTCCTGAGCAAGCTCTGCACAGGTGGTGCCCCGATCCCACAGCTGAATCAACTTTAGGAGACGGTCCTGGCGCTTGCTGGACTTTCTTGGGCGTCCTGACGCCTTCTTCACAACAATTGAACCTCTCTCCTTGAAGTTCTTGATGTTCCGATAACTACTAGCAGCAATATCCTTGCCTGTGAAGCCCTTTTTGTGCAAAGCAATGATGACAGCACGTGTTTCCTTGCAGGTAACCATGGTTAACAGAGGAAGAACAATGATTTCAAGCACCACCCTCCTTTTAAAGCTTCCAGTCTGTTATTCTAACTCAATCAGCATGACAGAGTGATCTCCAGCCTTGTCCTCGTAAACACTCTCACCTGTGTTAACAAGAGAATCACTGACATGATTGCAGCTGGTCCTTTTGTGCCAGGGCTGAAATGCAGTGGACATGTTTTTTTGAGATTAAGTTCATTTTCATTGCAAAGAGGGACTTTGCAATTAATTGCAATTAATCTGATCCCTCTTCATGACATTCTTGAGTATATGCAAATTACCATCATCAAAACTGAGGCAGCAGACTTTGTGAAAATTAGTATTTGTGTCATTCTCAAAAACTTTTGACCACGACTGTACATTTCCAACTAGAAACAATTGCAAAGGATTAAGGGTTAAGAATGTACTCTTAATTAGTGTCCAATTTCAACATTTTTGGAGATGACTACTCAAACCAGATGGGAAAACCCGGGAGAGAAAGTCACCCAGTATAATTGCTTTCAGTGACATACTGTCAAAAGTATTACAGCATTTGGAGAAAAAAAACTAATGCATACAGTTGAAGTCGGAAGTTTACATACACCTTAGCCAAATACATTTAAACTCAGTTTTTCACAATTCCTGACATTTAATCCTAGTAAAAATTCCCTGTCTTAGGTCAGTTAGGATCACCACTTTATTTTAAGAATGTGAAATGTCAGAATAATAGTAGAGAGAATGATTTATTTCAGCTTTTATTTCTTTCATCACATTCCCAGTGGGTCAGCAGTTTACATACACTCAATTAGTATTTGGTAGCATTGCCTTTAAATTGTTTAACTTGGGTCAAATGGTTCGGGTAGCCTTCCACAAGCTTCCCACAATAAGTTGGGTGAATTTTGGCCCATTCCTCCTGACAGAGCTGATGTAACTGAGTCAGGTTTGTAGGCCTCCTTGCTCACACACACTTTTTCAGTTCTACCCACACATATTCTATAGGATTGAGGTCAGGGCTTTGTGATGGCCACTCCAATATCTTGACTTTGTTGTCCTTAAGCCATTTTGCCACAACTTTGGAAGTATGCTTGGGGTCATTGTCCATTTGGAAGACCCATTTGCGACCAAGCTTTAACTTCCTGACTGATGTCTTGAGATGTTGCTTCAATATATCCACATAATTTTCCTTCATCATGATGCCATCTATTTTGTGAAGTGCACCAGTCCCTCCTGCAGCAAAGCACCCCCACAGCATGATGCTGCCACCCCTGTGCTTCACGGTTGGGATGGTGGTCTTCGGCTTGCAAGCCTACCCCTTTTTCCTCCAAACATAACAATGGTCATTATGGCCAAACAGTTCTATTTTTGTTTAATCAGACCAGTGGACATTTCTCCAAAAAGTAAGATCTTTGTCCCCATGTGCAGTTGCAAACCGTAGTCTGGCTTTTTTATGGCGGTTTTGGAGCAGTGGCTTCTTCCTTGCTGAGCAGCCTTTCAGGTTATGTCACCTGAAGAAGATTAGCCCTCCTGTAGCTCAGTTGGTAGAGCATGGCGCTTGCAACGCCAGGGTTGTGGGTTCGATTCCCATGGGGGGCCAGTATGACAAATGTATGCACTAACTGTAAGTCGCTCTGGATAAGAGCGTCAGCTAAATGACTAAAATGTAAATGTAATGTTGATATAGGACTCTTTTTACTGTGGATATAGATACTTTTGTACCTGTTTCCTCCAGCATCTTCACAAGGTCCTTTGCTGTTGTTCTGGGATTGATTTGCACTTTTCGCACCAAAGTACGTTCATCTCTAGGAGACAGAATGCGTCTCCTTCCTGAGCGGTATGACGGCTGCGTGGTCCCATGGTGTTTATACTTGCGTACTATTGTTTGTACCGATAAACGTGGTACCTTCAGTCATTTGGAAATTGCTCCCAAGGATGAACCAGACTTGTGGAGGTCTACAATTGTTTTCTGAGGTCTTGGCTGATTTCTTTTGATTTTCCCATGATGTCAAGCAAAGAGGCACTGAGTTTGAAGGTAGGCCTTGAAATACATCCACAGGTACACCTCCAATTGACTCAAATTATGTAAATTAGCCTATCAGAAGCTTCTAAAGCCATGACATCATTTTCAGGAATTTTCCAAGCTGTTGAAAGGCACAGTCAATTTAGTGTATGTGAACTTCTGACCCACTGGAATTGTGATACAGTGAATTATAAGTGAAATAATCTGTCTGTAAACAATTGTTGGAAAAAATTACTTGTGTCATGCACAAAGTAAATGTCCTAACCGACTTGCCAAAACTATAGTTTGTTAACAAGAAATTTGTGGAGTGGTTGAAAAACGAGTTTTAATGACTCCAACCTAAGTGTATGTAAACTTTCGAATTCAACTGGACATATCTCCATTTATTTTTAAATAGCCTGACATGCAGGCCAGATGGCTATGATTAAATTAATATAATTCTTATTATAAGAGGGAAATTCCAAATAAACTAAAATAGTCATATTTAATAAAAAGTGGACAAATTGGTTTTCTAATATTTCCTTGGCATTTTTTATTTCCTTGGAGCTTGGCAGTTTTGGCATTGGAAATACATATTGTAAAGTTCATTAAGGAGTGTATTGATATAAAATATCCTAAAAAGGATTCAATATTGAGAAATCTGACAAAGAGATATTACATGTTTTCTGTTTACAATAAGTGAAAGATAACAAAGCTGGTGAGGTGCATTTGTTATAAGCTAGGCTACTAACATTATCTAAAGGATTGTGGGTGAAATTGTATATATGATTTACATGATTCCGTACATTACAATAAATCATGTCAAAGTAACATTTCAGGAAAAGGCCTATATCATTCTGTCCATTTATCCAAGGCTGCTCAGTCATTTCCTCTCCTCCTATCCTATTCCCAACCTCTACTTTCCTCTCCTCCTCATTCACCAGCCTGTTGCTCCCACTGTGTGTCACTGACGAGTCGATAGTTCAGCTGCCGGTAGTTGTGTGGGTGAACCTGTCTCTGCCTCCATACCTCCTCATACAGGCTCTGTGTGACTGGGGGTAGAGGGGGGAACCTCCCAGTCTGAGCTAAGGTCTGGGCATAATCCCACTGGTCCTTGTCCATCTTCAGCATGTGTCTGAGCTGCACCCCCCTCTCCGCTTTCCTTACCATCTCTCCCTGGGCCTCCTCTTCCATCTCAGCCCGTGATGGCAGAGCCACAGAGCCCTCCAGCACTGCCAGGGCAAACTGGACCTGAGAGAAAGAGGGGAAGAGTGAGTGAGAGAGAGAGAGATAGATAGATAGATAGAGAGAGAGAAAGGGAAACAGGGGAAAGAGCAAAAAAGCAATAAGAGAGAGAGAATGAGCAAGAGATGGTGAGGGAGGGGTGGAGTAGCCAGACATTTTGTTTCACAAAAAATAAGATCATCAACAATATCATCAACCTCACCTGGCAGTGGAAGTGGGGGAAGGGGCAGATGATTTTGCAGATGCCTATGATGAAGAGTGAGGGGAATGCTGGGGGCACCAGGAACCTGTAGAGCGGGGTTACCAGGTGCTCCTGGACCTCCAGGCCCAACCGGGCTGGATCCAGGAAGGGGTAGCTGAAGTTGTAGCCAGTGCAGAGCAGCAGGACCTGGGCCTGGGTAATGGACCCATCCTGGAACCGCAGAGACCCATCCTCCTGGATCTCCTCCACAGGGGTGGCCTGGTGGACCCCATAGGGCAGAGGGAAGGGCAGGGTGGGCTTACCGTGGCTCAGAGTCACCTGGGCGTTGGATCGACCCAGTTCTAGTGAGATGTCCAGTCCTGAGGCCCCAGCACCCAGCACCACCACTGACTGACCTGAGAAGGGCTCTGGGTGGCGGTATGAGTGACTGTGGATCACTTTGCCTGGAGAGAGAGAGACAGGTGGATGGGATGAGATAAAGGCCATGGGTTTTTCCTGACCACCTAACCTGGCCCAGAGGTTTTCCAGATCAGGTTGCATCGTCAGGAAAAACCTGGGCATGAGATATAGGTAGAGAAAGAGCGGGATAGAAGGATAGGGATTGATGACTGTGGTGTGCACCTTTAAATCGCTCTAGCCCAGGGATGGGTGGGATGTGAGGGTCAGAGTAGTGCCTACAGGGGAAGAAGGAGACAGGGGTCAAGAGTTAAGTGTTAGGGTGTAAAAGACGGTGTGAATATCTAAAGCCCATGCACATCTCTTACCCGCTGCAGATGAACACGGAATCAAAAGTTTCAGTGATCCGTGATCCAGACTTGTCATTTGACGTCACCTCCCACGTCGTCATTGGTCCTTTCCCCTCTGTCACCATGGTGACAGGGCTCACCTCCTTCACTACAGTGCTGAACTAACAAAGAGTGGGGGAGAGATGGGGTGAGAGGCTTTAGACTCTTGTCCTGTGAAATGGAATAAACATTTTCCTTTTTTTCACCTGAAATCGATGAGTGTGGACCTTCCTTCTCTACTCCTGACAAAGAACCATGAGGCATTGTTTGTGAGTGGATGGTACCTACTCTAATGTGTGGTGTGATGCAGTGGCTCTGGCAGTATCTCTCCAGATACCTCTGCACTTCCTGGTGTGGCAGGAAGGAGGGCAGTTGGGGGTCAAAGGGGAAGTCAGGGAACATCATCACCTCCTTGGGCAGGTTGGTCCTGCATAGAGGTAAGGGAGGGTAAAACATGAGACACACAAAATAAGACTTGGGTCATTTCAGAGAGAGAGAGAGAGAGATAAAGAGAGAAATATATATATAGAGAGAGGGTGAGGTTAGAGTGTTACTGTACCTGAGGTCTCTGTACATGCTGCTGTGAATGGGCAGCCCGTTGTCATAGCTACCGGTGCGTTCCTCGTAGAACCAGGTGCCGCCCACCTGTTCCGTGAGCTCGTAGATGACGGGTGGGGCGAAGGTGTCTGGGCGGGACAGGATGTGACGTGCGGCACACAGACCTGCAGCTCCCGCGCCCACCACCGCAACTCGCAGCTGCCGCATCCTCACGGTCCTGTCCAAGGACATGACAGACAGACAGGGGGACATACCAATCACAAAACCTGGAATACAATTACATCTGGGACCTATTCAGGAGGGTGTTTCTAAAAATACAGCTAGAGAACTGAATAATAACTCTAAAGAAAACAACAGACTGGTACTGTGAGACAACACTGACACCAAATAGACAAAGACTCTCTGTCGCTTACATACCTACACAACAGACACAAACACTACACACTGTCAATCACACACACTGTCCTACTAGGTAACATTGTATATGATGCCAAACAGATACATCTGAGCTCAAGACAGAGAATGCACAGAACATTACAGTGTGTATTTGAGCTGTGGGGGTTTGGTGGGAGGGGACTGAGGGTGTTTCAAAGTTCACTTACGTGTGAAGCCAAAAACTGCTGTGTGTTGAGCAGGGTTAAAACAATAGAAGAAAAGTATTTGCATGTAATTTCAACAGAAGACAAGAAGGAAAAGTCTAAATTCTTAATCTCACAATCCTTCAGTGGTGCAACAGCCTACAGTCTTTTTCAGCACAGAGTGAAGTGAACTTTGATCTTGAGACAAACAATGGACATTGGGAGAATCTCAATTGTATACTCTTCGCCTCCTTTTCAAAGAAAGAAGTCAGAGGGGCGGGACCTCTGGCTTTCCCCTCCAATGGGTTTTGAGAAGGAGGCGAGGAGACAGGAGAGAGGACGCGAGGAGAATACAATTGAAATTCTCCCATTATCTGAAGAACATCACATGACAAAGCGAGTAGTAACTTTTAGGGATACGTCATAAACCAGAGGCGTGACAGAAGATGAACGTTAATCGCAGTTGCCGCTTGTTAATAAACAAACATCCATCCACAACTGTATTTTGGAGCAAATTAGCGTAGACAGGACAAGGAGAAATTCGATCTTTTCATCTCAGCAATAATCCGTGCTGTGCTCTTATCAGACTGTTCAACAGCAGTTTATTCCGTAATCTTCCGGGGTTGTGACAACTCAAAACGTTGGTTATATTTAGCGCCATCTTTGTAAGGGACTATGAAATACAGCTGGAAAAGTATCCAATTACAGTTACATACATTCCAAATGTATCATAATTCAGAAATAATTCATGTTAATTGTGTGCATGTTTAAGTTTACTAATGTAATACTAATAATTGTACACCATTGATTGAGAGGTTGTTCCCCGTCTTTACCCATCCTGGAAATAGATTTATAAAAGTGGCGTCTAGTCATTAGCAGACGGTGCTCTTTATTCAATCTGTTAAATTTAAGCGTTACAGATTCAGCGATAGAAATGTTAAGGTAAATTCCGATTGAGCCGACATAAGCACCGTTTACCGTGAATGCAGTGTCCGCTAAAGCGGGAACATTGCCATAAAATGTATATCATGCTGTAATGCTGAATTTCCCTGAGGTCAAACAACACAAGGCAACAACAGCATTCCAACCAAAAGTTGTTTTTATTATACAACGTCAGAAACATAAATAAGAACCAAAAAAAGAGAGATACATCCCCATGATCCATATCACACATTCATTTCCAGGAGGCTGAATTGACATTTGAGTCCATGTCCATTTGAGTCCAATCATGCCTTCATCCTGTGTTTTTTATGCTACAGAATGTCTCTGTCTCTCACACACACACAGTTATTTAGCAGTAGCATTGCCATGAGGCAGCTGTTGTTGCTGTTGTTGCTCTGCCAGAGCCTGCTGCAGACGGGTGCGTTTGCGGGAATAGTGCTGCCAGTGCAGTAATTGCTGCTCATCAATGAACTTGGCACATTGTGCATTCACAAGCTCCTTCCTGAAGTGCTCGTACTGAAGCAGCTCCAGCATGTGCAGGCAGTGGGGGTATCTGCATGACAGGGGAGAGATATACAGCGCCTTCAGAAAGTATTCACACACCTTAACTTTTTCCACATTTTGTTGTGTTACAACCTGAATTTAAAATGGATAACATTTGTCACTGGCCTATACACATTTTACATTTGAGTAATTTAGCAGACGCTCTTATCCAGAGAGCGACTTACAGTTAGTGCATTCATCTTAAGATAGATAGGTGGGACTACCACATATCACAGACATAGAAAGTACATTTTTCCTCAATAACGTAGCTGTCAGTAGAGTCAGAGTTAGAAGGGGGGGAGGGGTCAAGTGTAAGTGCTGGTTAAGTGTTCTTTTTTTGGGGGGGGCGACAGGGGGAAGCTGGTTTCACGATTGGGGTGCCAGGACAGAGAAGAGCTTGGACTGCGCTGAGTGGGAGGGCCAAGAGACCTGAGGTGGCAGAACGGAGTGCTCGGGTTGGGGTGTAGGGTTTGAGCATAGCCTGAAGGTAGGGAGGGGCAGTTCCTCTTGCTGTTCCGTAGGCAAGCACCATGGTCTTGTAGTGGATGCGAGCTTTGACTGGAAGCCAGTGGAGTGTGCGGAGGAGCGGGTTGACATGAGAGAACTTAGGAAGGTTGAAAACAAGGCGGGCTGCTGCGTTCTGGATAAGTTGCAGGAGTTTGATGGCACAAGCGGGGAGCCCAGCCAAGAGCGAGTTGCAGTAGTCCAGACTGGAGATGACAAGTGCCTGGATTAAGAACTGCACCACTTCCTGTGTGAGGAAGGGTCGTACTCTACGGATGTTGTAGAGCAAAAACCTGCAGGAGCGGGTCACTGCTTGGATGTTTGCAGAGAACGAAAGGGTGTTGTCTAGGTTCTTTGCACTCTGGGAGGGCGACACCGTGGAGTTGTCAACCGTGATGGAGAGGTCTTTGAGTGGGCAGGCCTTCCCTGGGAAGAAGAGCAGTCTTGTCGAGGTTGAGGTGGTGGGCCGACATCCAAGTTGAGATATCTGCCAGGCACGCAGAGATGCGTGTCGCCACCTGGGTGTCAGAAGGGGGGAAGGAGAAAAGTAGTTGAGTGTCATCTGCATAGCAATGATAGGAGAGACCATGTGAGGATATGATGGAGCCGAGTGAATTGGTGTATAGAGGGAAAAGCAGAGGGCCTAGAACTGAGTCCTGAGGGACACCAGTAGTGAGAGTACGTGGTGCAGACACAGATCCTCGCCACGTCACCTGGTAGGAGCGGCCTGCCAGGTAGGATGCAATCCAAGAGTGTGCAGAGCTTGAGACGCCCAGCTTGAGAGGGTGAAGGCAGCGGATAGATCTAGGAAGATGAGAACAGAGGAGAGAGAGTCAGCTTTGGCAGTGCGGAGAGCTTCCGTGACAGAGAAGAGCAGTCTCGGTTGAGTGACCTGTCTTGAAGCCTGACTGGTTAGGTTTAAGAAGATCATTCTGAGAGAGATAACGAGAAGGTTTATCAGAGTGTTCAAGTGTTTTGGAAAGAAAAGAAAGAAGGGATACAGGTCTATCATTTTTGACATCAGAGTCGTCGAGTGTTGATTTCTTGAGGAAGGGAACAACTCGGGCCATTTTGAAGTCAGAGGGGATGCAGCCAGTGGTCTGGGATGAGTTGATGAGGGAAGTGAGGTCTCCAGAGATTGTCTGGAGAAAGGGAGGTGGAGATGAGGTCGAGCGTGCAGGTTGTCGGGTGGCCAGACCTCACTATTCGCAGGATGTCATCTGGAGAGAGAGGGGAGAAAGAGGTCAAGGCGTAAGGTAGTTCTGTGTGAGTGGGACCAGTGGACTCAATAGGCTGAGTGAATGAGTAGCGGATGTTGTCAACCTTTTTTTCAACGTGGTTGAGAAAGTCGTCCACAGAGGGAGGGGGAGGAGGATTAAGGAGGGAGGAGAAGGCAGAAAAGAGATTCCTAGGGTTAGAGGCAGAAGCTTGAAATTTAGAGTGATAGAAAGTGGCTTTAGCAGCGGATACAGAGGACGAGAAGGTAGAGAGGAGGGAGTGAAAGGATGATAGGATCGCCGGAAGTTTAGTTTTCCTCAATTTTCACTCAGTTGCCCGCAGCCCTGTTCTGTAAGCTCGCAATGAGTCACTCAGCCACCGAGCAGGAGGAGAGGGCCAGGGCGAAAGGAGACAGTGCGAGTCATAGGATGCGGAAAGAGAGGAGAGTAGAGTCGAAGAGGCAGAATCAGGAGACAGGAGGGAGAAGGATTTAGCAGAAGGGAGATAGGATATAAGAGGAGAGAGTAGTGGGAGCGAGAGAGCGAAGATTGTGACAGAGCATGACCATCTGGGTAGGGGCTGAGTGGTTATGGTTGGAGGTAGGGGAGACAGAAAAGGAAACAAAGTAGTGATCAGGAGACCTGGAGGGAGGTTGTAGTGAGATTATTATCCATAATGTCAAAGTGGAATTATGTTTTTCAAAATGTTAACAAATGAATAAAAAAAGAGTCAATAAGTATTCAACCCATTTACATTTTACTAATTTAGCAGACGCTCTTATCCAGAGCGATTTACAGTTAATGAGTACTTTTTCAACCCCTTTGTTAATCGCAAGTAATAATGTGCTTAACATGTCACATAAGTTACATGGACTCACGCGGTGTGCAATAATAGTGACAGGTGTGGCATATCAATAAGCTGATTAAACAGCATGATCATTACACAGGTGCACGTTGTGCTGTGGACAATAAAAGGCCACTAAAATGTGCAGTTTTGTCACACAACACAATGCCACATATGTCTCAAGTTGAGGGAGCGTGCAATTGGCATGCTGACTGCAGGAATGTCCACCAGAGCTGTTGCCAGAGAATTTAATGTTCATTTCTCTACCATAAGCTGCCTCCAACATCGTTTTAGAGAATTTGGCAGTACGTCCAACTGGCTCACAACCGCAGACCACTTCTAACCACGCCAGCCCAGGACCTCCACATCCAGCTTCTTCACCCGCGGGATCGTCTGAGACCAGCCACCCGGACAGCTGACGAAACTGAGGAGTATTTGTCTGTAATAAAGCCATTTTTTGGGGAAAAACTCATTCTGATTGGAAAACCTATTATTTCAGTTTGCTTTCCAACAGACACTGGGAGACAAATTCACCCTTAAGCAGGACAATAACATAAAACACAAGGCCAAATATACACTGCAGTTGCTTACCAAGACAACATTGAATATTCCTGAGTGGCCTAGTTACTGTTTTGACTTAAATCGGCTTGAGATTCTATGGCAAGACTTGAAAATGGCTGTCTAGCAATAATCAACAACCAACTTGACAGAACTTGAAGAATTTTAAGAAGAGTAATGTGCTAATATTGTACAATCCAGGTGTGCAAAGGTCTTAGAGATTTACCCAGAAAGACTAACTGATGTAATCGCTGCCAAAGGTGATTCGAACATATATTGACTCAGGGGGTTGAACACTTCGCTAATCAAGATATATTAGTGTTTTATTTTTCATATATATACACACACACAGTACCAGTCAAAAGTTTGGACACACCTACTCAAGGCTTTTTCTCTTTATTTTTTACATTGTAGAATAATAGTGAAGACATCAAAACTATGAAATAACACATATGGAATCATGTAGTAACCAAAAAAAGTGTTAAACAAATGAGATTCTTCAAAGTAGCCACCCTTTGCCTTGATGACAGCTTTGCACACTCTTGGCATTCTCTCAACCAGCTTCATGAGGTAGTCACCTGTAATGCATTTAAATTAACAGGTGTGCCTTGTTAAAAGTTAATTTGGGGAATGTATTTATGTCTTAATGCGTTTTAGCCAATCAGTTGTGTTGTGACAAGGTAGGGGGGGGGGGGGTATACAGAAGATTGCCCTATTTAGTAAAAGATCAAGTCCATATTATGGCAAGAACAGCTCAAATAAGTAAAGAGAAACAACAGTCCATCATTACTTTAAGACATGAAGGTCAGTCAATACAGAACATTTCAAGAACGTTGAAAGTTTCTTCAAGTGCAGTCGCAAAAACCATCACGCGCTATGATGAAACTGGCTCTCATGAGGACCACCACAGGAATGGAAGACCCAGAGTTACCTCTGCTGCAGAGGATAAGTTCATTAGAGTTACCAGCCTCAGAAATTGCAGCCCAAATAAATGCTTGACAGAGTTCAAGTCACAGACACATCTGAACATCAACTGTTCAGAGGGGACTGTGTGAATCAGGCCTTCATGGTCAAATTGCTGCAAAGAAACCACTACTAAAGGACACTAATAATAAGAAGAGACCTGCTTGGGCCAAGAAACACAAGCAATGGACATTAGACCGGTGGAAATGTGTCCTTTGGTTTGGAGTCCAAATTTGAGATTTTTGGTTCCAACCGCCGTGTCTTTGTGAGACGCGGTGTGGGTGAACGGATGATCTCCGCATGTGTAGTTCCCACCATAAAGCAAGGAGGAGGAGGTGTTATGGTGTGGGGGTGCCTTGCTGGTGACACTGTCTGTGATTTATTTAGAATTCAAGGCACACTTAACCAGCATGGCTACCACAGCATTCTGCAGCGATATGCCATCCCATCTGGTTTGGGCTTTGAGGGACTATCATTTGTTTTTCAAAAGGACAATGACCCAACACACCTCCAGGCTATGTAAGGGCTATTTACCAAAAAGGAGCGTGATGGAGTGCTGCATCAGATGACCTGGCCTCCACAACCCCCGACTTCAACCCAATTGAGATGGTTTGGGATGAGTTGGATGGCAGAGTGAAGGAAAGGCAGCCAACAAGTGCTAAGCATACAGTTGAAGTCGGAAGTTTACATACGCTTAGATTGGAGTCATTAAAACTTGTTTTTCAACCACACCACAAATGTCTTGTTAACAAACTATAGTTTTGGCAAGTCGGTTAGGACATCTACTTTGTGCATGACAAGTAATCTTTCCAACAATTGCTTACAGACAGATTATTTCACTGTATCACAATTCCAGTGGGTCAGAAGTTTACATACACTAAGTTGACTGTGCCTTTAAACACCTTGGAAAATTCCAGAAAATTATGTCATGGCTTTAGAAGCTTCTGATAGGCTAATTGACATCATTTGAGTCAATTGGAGGTGTACCTGTGGATGTATTTCAAGGCCTACCTTCAAACTCAGTGCCTCTTTGCTTGACATCATGGGAAAATCAAAAGAAATCAGCCAAGACCTCAGAAAACAAATTGTAGACCTCCACAAGTCTGGTTCTGGCCGAAGAACACCATCCCAACCGTGAAGCACAGGGGTGGCAGCATCATGCTGTGGGGGTGCTTTGCTGCAGGAGGGACTGGTGCACTTCACAAAATAGATGGCATCATGAGGAAGGAAAATTATGTAGATATATTGAAGCAACATCTCAAGACATCAGTCAGGAAGTTAAAGCTTGGTCGCAAATGGGTCTTCCAAATGGACAATGACCCCAAGCATACTTCCAAAGTTGTGGCAAAATGGCTTAAGGACAACAAAGTCAAGGTATCGGAGTGGCCATCACAAAGCCCTGACCTCAATTCTATAGAAAATGTGTGGGCAGAACTGAAAAAGCGTGTGTGAGCAAGGAGGCCTACAAACCTGACTAAGTTACATCAGCTCTGTTAGGAGGAATGGGCCAAAAGTCACCCAACTTATTGTGTAAAGCTTGTGGAAGGCTACCCGAACCGTTTGACCCAAGTTAAACAATTTAAAGGCAATGCTACCAAATACTAATTGAGTGTATGTAAACTTCTGACCCACTGGGAATGTGATGAAAGAAATAAAAGCTGAAATAAATCATTCCCTCTACTATTATTCTGACATTTCACATTCTTAAAATAAAGTGGTGATCCTAACTGACCTAAGACAGGGAATTTTTACTAGGATTAAATGTCAGGAATTGTGAAAAACTGAGTTTAAATGTATTTGGCTAAGGTGTATGTAAACTTCCGACTTCAACTGTATGTGGGAACTCCTTCAAGACTGTTGGAAAAGCATTCCAGGTGAAGCTGGTTGAGAGAATGCCAAGTGTGCAATGCTGTCATCAAGGCAAAGGGTGGCTATTTGAAGAATCTCAAATATAAAATATATTTTGATTTGTTTAACACTTTCTTGGTTACTACATGATTCCATATGTATAATTTCATAGTTTGATGTCTTCACTATTATTCTACAATGTAGAAAATAGTAAAAATAAAGAAAAACCCTTGAATGAGTAGTACTGTATATATATATATTTACAAATGTTAGAATTTTTCGTTCACTTTGACATTATAGTATTTTGTGTAGATCACTGACAAAAAATTACAGTTAAATCCATTTTAATCCCACTTTGTAACAACAACATGTGGAAAAAGTAAAGGGGTGTGAATACTTACGGAAGTCACTGTTATACATACATAATACATTATACATACTGTTATACTACTGTGACTGATGTATATGATGCAGAGGGAGAGACCATAAGTGTTGTCATTTTGGGAAAAACAACATTTAATCTTACTTCAGGAATTTGGCATATTCAGGCTCCTTCCAGTACAGTAGGTACTTCAGGTAGTTCACAAAGGGTTTTTCTCGCAGGTAGCCCCTCTGAGCCAGAACTAGAGGGACACAGAGGAACAGAGACAAGTCACAAACAATACTAGCTATATCTGCAGATTATAGTAATTAGTGTCTTTGGTTGTACAGAGTGACAGAAAATTAAGGATAAATTAGCTAGCTAGATAACCCACTCACAGTTCAGATAATTCGGATTGGCCAAGCATTGGATGAACTCCAGCTCTGATTGAAAGCGGTTCCTTGCCTGCTCCTCTGTGAAATTAGACACACAGAACAAGTTAGAGTAACATAACTTTACAGTTGACTTTGTGGATGGCAATTTGTTAGCTAAAACAGCTGGCTAGGAAACCTGGGGTGTGTTCAGTTCAACGTTTCATATGTTGCGTTACAGTTTATATTGAACGACACTTTTCTCAGAAACGGTGCGCACCATTCTTCAACAGCCTTTGAGGTAAGTTTTCTCCCGTTTGCTGGCTGTGGCGAGTTGTGGCCTGATAAATATAAGTGTGACCATATGAAATTGCATAACTCGTGCAGCACACCATACACAATCTCCCTTTGGCCCACCATAATCACAATGTTCTTCAACTGGTCAATCAGTACAGTACCGTTTCCGTTTAATTAAACGTTGCAAACGTCGTACTGAACGCGCCCCAGGGATATAAAGTTAGCTCGAGCTACATCAGATTAGCAAAGTTAGCTTGCATTATTTGGGCATTCGTCCTTTTAAAACAAGCAGTGGCAATACACCCAGTCCGCTAGCTACTTTATACTTGTTTGTAGCCTACTTTGTCTAACGAGGTAGTTAGTTAACGTTAGATGTCGAGTTGGTTAGCTATATTACCTGATTCCATGACGCCTGCCATGAAATGTGATCCAAATTAAAGGTCACTGGGTCTGCACGAAAACAACAGGTGCCTTAAAACTGAAATATGTAAGCTTTTTAAACGAATATATCGTTGGTTTGCTGAATTAATTGTTGTGGTCTGGTAAACAAAAAAATCAGTCCGATCATGTCGCCATATTTGCCGTAAACTGCAGTATTATTACTCTTTACGACAATAGTAGACTGCCATTCTCAAGTTAACCACAAGAGGGCAGAATTCTCCCAGTGTTCAAATACTTTATGTCTGTCTGAAAGGAGAGACTTCACAGACTTGCGGAATGTTTTATTTTACATCCAAAGTTTACGTTGGACACATGTATCATGGAAATAAGGCAGCATTTACCATCCTGGAGTCTATGTTATATGTACATTTATCTTGATTTGCGATTGATGCAATAAGGGCCTACAGTGCCTTCAGAAAGTATTCACATCTTGATTTTTTCCACATTTTGTTGTATTACAGCCTGAAATTAAAATGGATTAAATTGAGATTTTGTGTCACGGGCCTACACACAATACCCCATCATGTGAAGGTGGAATTATGTTTTTTGAAATATTTACAAATGAATTACAAATGAAAAGCTGAAATGACTTGAGTCAATAAATATATACAACCCCTTTGTTATGGCAAGCCTAAATAAGTTCAGGAGTAAACATTTGCTTAACAAGTCACATAATAAGTTGCATGGACTCACTCCGTGTGCCATAATAGTGTTTACCATGATTTTTGAATGACTACCTTATCTCTTTACCCCTCACATACAATTATCTGTAAGGTCCCTCAGTTGAGCAGTGAATTTCAAACACAGATTCAATCACAGGGAGGTTTTCCAATGCCTCGCAAAGAAGGGCACCTATTGGTAGATGGGTAAAAAAACAAACAAAAAAACATACATACATTGAATATCCCTTTGAGCATGGTGAAGTTATTAATTACACTTTGGATGACGTATCAATACATCCAGTCACTACAAAGATACAGGCGTCCTTCCTAACTCCGATGCCGGAAACCGCTCAGGGATTTCACAATGAGGTCAACAGTGACTTTAAAAATAGTTAGAGTTTAATGGCTGTGATAGGAGAAAACTTTGTAGTTACTCCACAATACTAACCTAAATGACAGAGGGAAAAGAAGGAAGCCTGTACAGAATACAAATATTCCCAAACATGCATCCTGTTTGAAATAAGGCACTAAAGTAAAACTGCAAAACATGTGACAGAGAAATGAGCTTTATGTCCTGAATAAATATGTGTGGTCCTCTGTAGCTCAATTGGTAGAGCATGGCGCTTGTAACGCCAGGGTAGTGGGTTCGATCCCTGGGACCACCCATACTTAAAAATGTATGCACGCATGACTGTAAGTCGCTTTGGATAAAAAGCGTCTGCTAAATGGCATATTATTATAATACAAAGCGTTATGTTTGGGGTAAATCCAACACATCAATGAGTACCACTCTTCATATTTTCAAGAATGGTGGTGGCTGCATCATGTTATGGGTATGCTTGTCATCGGCAAGGACTAGGGAGTTTTTAAGGATAAAAATAAATGGAATAGAGCTAAGCACAGGGGAAAACCTGGTTCAGTCTTCTTTCCAACAGACACTGGGAGACAAACGTACCTTTCAGCAGGACAATAACCTAAAACACAAGGCCAAATATACACTGGAGTTGCTTACCTAGACGACATTGAATGTTCCTGATTGGCCTAGTTACAGTTTTGACTTAAATCGGCTTGAAAATCTATGGCAAGACTTGAAAATGGCTGTCTAGCAATGATCAACAACCGACTTGAAAGAGCTTGAATAATTAAAAAAAGAATAATGTGCAAATATTGTACAATCCAGGTGTGCAAAGCTCTTAGAGACAGCTGTAATCACTGCCAAAGGTGATTCTAACATGTATTGACTCAGGGGTGTGAATACTTATGTAAATTAGATATTTATGTATTTCAATTTCAATACATTTGATAAAATGTCAAAAAACATGTTTTCACTTTGTCATTATTGGGTATTGTGCGTAGATGGGTGAGACAATAATCCATTGAATTAATTTTGAATTCAGGCTGTAAAAATAAAAAGTGGAATATTTCAAGGGGTATGAATACTTTCTGAAGTCACTGTAGCTCTTGCCTCTGGCCCCCTGCTGAGCTGTTTTCCCACAGCTCTACCTGCCCCAGACAGACAGGGCCATAGTTCAATGCACCCTCCTGTTTTTACAATCCTCTGAATTATAAAACATCCAATAACTTAACTGGGAGGTGAAAGATTAATTATACACTTTTGAGATTCTTTGAATGAATGACTTGAATCCCCTGAGGCTGTCAGTATGAGATATATAGAGGGTTTGTTATAGTCAGTCATGTTCTCAGATGTGAGTGAATAGATAAGTCATTTCTCTTTTGGCATCAGTGGACTTTATCCTGTCCTGCGGCGTATCGTGTGTGTGTGAAGGAATACGCTTCTAATCATTTAGGCTGACTGACTACACACCATATCTCATTCTGTTTGCTTGATGAGGTAACACTGAACATTTTTGTGTGTGTTTGAGAGAGAGAGAGAGAGAGAGAGGCAACAGCAGGATTCTGTTGTACTGTGCTCAAGCTTTGTCTTCGAGACAGTAACTGTAAGTTACTCACTAACTTAACAAAGACTTACTAGGTTTCAACACATTTGTCTAAGAAGTCTTATCCAAATGAGATTTGTGTCTGTCGTAGTAATGCATGGTATATAGCTTGATAGGCTAGTGTGAGAGAAGATGTTTTGTGGTCAACAGAAAGAGACAATGTCCCAGGGACCATATCAGCTCAAACAGTGACCTGCACAACCTCAAAAGTCCATGCTTTATTCAGCAAAAAAACTAAACAAATACAGTACAACATACAAAACCCATAAAAAGGTTGTCATCGGAATGGAAATAACAACTCTTAAACTCAAACAAAAGTCAATCATTGATAAAACTATACAACATATCTCATTAATTACACTTACTGAAAAGCATTTATCATAATTTATGTAATATAACAGGGTTCCCCAACTCGCGGCCCGCAGGTGATTTTATTTGGCCCCCCAAGTTTTCTGAGCAAAACTTTTTTATATTTTTTATATTGTTGATTGTTGGACATAAAAGTGTGAAAACTCCTGGAAATCTGTTCCGAAGGATCCCCAGGCATAATAGAGAGATATATGTGATCGTATACAAATGTAAGCAAGGTTTGAAATGATTATGTTTTAGTCAAATGGGTATTGTGCGTAGATGCAAGTATGAAAAATGTATGCACTCACTAACTGTAAGTCGCTCTGGATAAGAGCGTCTGCTAAATGACTAAAATGTCAAATGTAAATATTATATTTGTTTGGGCCTCTGGCAGTCAATTTGCAGTCTCCAAATTATTTGTAATTATGTTCTGGACCCCTGACTATCCACTCAAGAAAAAATCGGCCCGCGGCTAAAACTAGTTGATGATCCCTGTAATATAATACATTTGTAGAATATAAATTCATATAAAAATATTGTCAGTAATACAAATATAAGTTACAGTATTACAGCATGTCTTGGTTTTAAAAGTTATTTATCATCCCTGTTCCCTAAGGCTCTCTAGTGTCATTACCATATAATATAAGAATAAGTCCCTAACTGTACAAAATAAGTATAAAATACACTGATAATAAACCAGTATGGTGATGGCACAGCTGGAAACTATCCCAGTGTGTGTGTATTTGTGTGTATGTGTACACCAGACCATAGTAGCCAGTGTTCTCATGGCCAGCCTTCTGTTGCCCCAGCGAGGCTTGTAGTGCTGTTGGAGGAAGATCAGTGGTCTCTTGGTAATACTTCCCCTTCCTCCTCCTCACTCATCCCCTTTTATCATTTCCCCCCTCATCCTCCTGTAGTGATGGTAGCGGTGGTGTTGGCCCAGGAGGGGAAGGTGTCCAGGTTGAACATGGCTCTACCCCAGCTGTTAATGGCCAGAGTGATGCACAGGATCCCTATGATGTTCATCACTATACCCGTTTTAGCCTGTAGGAGAGAGAGGGGGTTAGAGTTGAGGTGGTGGTAGGTTGAGGGGATGGCGGTGAGGGTGGATAGCCAAGGTCTCTCACCATGTCTGACACCTTCAGGTATCCATAAGAGAACACGATGGCGTTAGGAGGCGTGGCCACAGGCAGCATGAAGGCAAAGGAGGCACTGAGGGTGCAGGGTACCATCACATACAGTGGGTTCACCCCTATGGTCTGGGACTGCAATAGAACACACACATATTAACCAACACACACTCGCACTTACGTACATACGAATGCATGGACATGAGCACACACAAGTACATATACAAGTAGTACTATCCTGTAATGTGGATGCGAATAGGATGAATAAGAGTGTCTGTGCATGTGGCTCTGTGCTGGCTCAGTTATCAAAGCTTCTCTTTACTGAATCAACAGAGCTGAGAGCTCTACACAGTGCTGCTACAGTCTCACTGTCTGGCCTCTAATGTGACCTATTAGTGCAAATAACCTCTCTCTTTCTCTCTCTCTCTCTCTCTCTCTCTCTCTCTCTGAGAACCTCTTCAGTGATAGGCCTGGCTCAGATCCCCTATTGACAAGCTCTATTCAGTACATTCCAATTTTATCAAGAGGAAACTTGATCCGAGGGAGTGTCTGTGTGAGAGAGAGGGGGAGAAAGAGAGGTTGTGTGTGTACCATGGAGGCGAGGATGGGCAGGAAGAGTGTAGCGGTAGCCACGTTGCTGGCACACTCAGTGAAGGTGGCGATGAGGAGACAGAGGATGACAGCGATGGCCCAGGGAGGGATAGAGCTGAGAGGCATCATCTGATCACCCAGCCACCGCGACAGACCAGACATCTAGATGGATACACACACACATATTGAAGCTTATAAACACGCATGGACACACATACACACACGCACGCACGCACGCACGCACACACACACACACACACACACACACACACACACACACACACACACACACACACACACACACACACACACACACACACACACACACACACACACACACACACACACACACACACACACACACACCTCGCTTCCCTTAGCCAGTGCGAAGCCTCCTCCTAGCAGCAGTACAATGCTCCAGGGCATCTTCCTCTGGGTCACCTGCCAGGTCAGCAGGGCACGGGCGGGGCCGCGGGGGGGCTGGGGCTCTGAGTGGAGGGGGGCGCACACATGTCAAGCAGTGTCTACAGCAGGGGTTCCCAAACTCTTTTGGCCCAAGACCCCATTTTGATATCTGAAAATTCTCGCGACCCCAACAATGTGAAAAAAAGTATGTACAGTGAGGGAAAAAAGTATTTGATCCCCTGCTGATTTTGTACGTTTGCCCACTGACAAAGACATGATCAGTCTATAATTTTAATGGTAGGTTTATTTGAACAGTGAGAGCTAGAATAACAACAACAAAAATGCAGAAAAACGCATGTCAAAAATGTTATAAATTGATTTGCATTTTAATGAGGGAAATAAGTATTTGACCCCTCTGCAAAACATGACTTAGTACTTGGTGGCAAAACCCTTGTTGGCAATCACAGAGGTCAGATGTTTCTTGTAGTTGCCCACCAGGTTTGCACACATCTCAGGAGGGATTTTGTTCCACTCCTCTTTGCAGATCTTCTCCAAGTCATTAAGGTTTCGAGGCTGACGTTTGGCAACTCGAACCTTCAGCTCCCTCCACAGATTTTCTATGGGATAAAGGTCTGGAGACTGGCTAGGCCACTCCAGGACCTTAATGTGCTTCTTCTTGAGCCACTCCTTTGTTGCCTTGGCCGTGTGTTTTGGGTCATTGTCATGCTGGAATACCCATCCACGACTCATTTTCAATGCCCTGGCTGAGGGAAGGAGGTTCTCACCCAAGATTTGATGGTACATGGCCCCGTCCATCGTCCCTTTGATGCGGTGAAGTTATCCTGTCCCCTTAGCAGAAAAACACCCCCAAAGCATAATGTTTCCACCTCCATGTTTGACGGTGGGGATGGTGTTCTTGGGGTCATAGGCAGCATTCCTCCTCCTCCAAACACGGCGAGTTGAGTTGATGCAAAAAGAGCTCGATTTTGGTCTCATCTGACCACAACACTTTCACCCAGTTCTCCTCTGAATCATTCAGATGTTCATTTGCAAACTTCAGACGGCCCTGTATTTGTGCTTTCTTGAGCAGGGGGACCTTGCGGGCGCTGCAGGATTTCAGTCCTTCACGGCGTAGTGTGTTACCAATTGTTTTCTTGGTGACTATGGTCCCAGCTGCCTTGAGATCATTGACAAGATCCTCCCGTGTAGTTTTGGGCTGATTCCTCACCGTTCTCATGATCATTGCAACTCCACGAGGTGAGATCTTGCATGGAGGCCCAGGCCGAGGGAGATTGACAGTTATTTTGTGTTTCTTCCATTTGCGAATAATCGCACCAACTGTTGTCACCTTCTCACCAAGCTGCTTGGCAGTCTTGTAGCCCATTCCAGCCTTGTGTAGGTCTACAATCTTGTCCCTGACATCCTTGGAGAGCTCTTTGGTCTTGGCCATGGTGGAGAGTTTGGAATCTGATTGATTGATTGCTTCTGTGGACAAGTGTCTTTTATACAGGTAACAAGCTGAGATTAGGAGCACTCCCTTTAAGAGTGTGATCCTAATCTCAGCTCGTTACCTGTATAAAAGACACCTGGGAGCCAGAAATCTTTCTGATTGAGAGGGGGTCAAATACTTATTTCCCTCATTAAAATGCAAATCAATTTATAACATTTTTGACATGCGTTTTTCTGCATTTATTTGTTGTTATTCTGTCTCTCACTGTTCAAATACACCTACCATTAAAATTATAGACTGATCATGTCTTTGTCAGTGGGCAAACGTACAAAATCAGCAGGGGATCAAATACTTTTTTCCCTCACTGTACTTAACAGCCAATGTTTATTTTTTTATTTGGGGCTATGGCAGTCAATTGAAAAACATTCTAACAGTATTTCTGATTGTCTTCTCAACTCACCATCACATACTTTTAATGTGGGGCTAAGACAGTCAATTGCAAATTAGTCTGACATAATGTATCTTATCTCACCACTAATGAGATGGGTGTGCTTGATGCATGTTGCGTCGGAGCTTCTCAAAGTCTGGGTCGACAATGCACACCTCATCTCTGCTGTCATATCCAACCTGGATCGATATTTGGTTTTAATTCAGACGAGAGCACTGAATCCGGCTTCACACAGATATAGCCTACCATGAGTTTTATGGTGCTTTCAAGATAACTGGGAACTCTGAAAAATACAAGGTCAAATCATGACGTCATTGATCTTTAGGTCGGAAAGTCAGAGCTCTAGAAAGAGGCCAGATTTCCCGAGTTGGAATTCCGAGTTGGATGACCGTTCAAAATTATTTTTCCCAGTCGGAGCTCATTTCTTTCCGAGTTCCCAGTTGTCTTGAACGCACTGAAGTCGGAAGTCGGAGATTTACGAGTTCCCAGTTCCCAGTTGTTTTGAATGCGGCATTAATGCTCAGAGGGAGACGGCAGGGTATTCCCTTTGAGTCAGGAACCAAAACTCCTTTGTAGTGACCCGTGAATGCATTGGGTCACATGACAACTAGATCAGCTGTTTGATTTCACTCACCGCCATGTCAACTGAGCCAGGATCACAGTCAAACGGATTGGAAAGTAGGTCCCAAAATGCTCTTCCAAGCGTTGGAGGTGAGCAGTCATCACACGTGTGGGACACTTACTGATGCTGTTTTCTGTTATTTTCTTTTCATTACACAGAAGTCACAAGTCTGTTTGTTTTACATCTATTGTGAAAGACAACAGTTCCTCAATGCGAAAAATCTTTCCAACACTCCCATTCGATAACAACCAAGCCTCGGTGTGAAATAGAACATTGTCGTGCTCTGATCCCATATCTCCACATAGTTTTGTGAACAGCGGTGCGCACAGTTACCTGCTGCAATATACTGCATATATACTATTTTGCCGCCACTTGCTCTCGCTCTAGAGTGCAGAGGCCTGCTCGCCTCCCGCCATAGATGGAGCCCCATCGGTGCAAAAGCCCACAATTCGATCCCATGGAATCTGTTTTTCGTCAATATAGCCACACAGCACACTGAACATCCCCTATGCCGTTTCATGCTTGGGAATCGTGAGACAGAACAATATGTCCTCGTGAATAACATCCCCCGACATGTAGCGAACAAAAGTCAATGCATCTCGGCCTTCACAGCTAATGTCCATTTGTTTGAGCATAAGCTGCAGAGTTTTTGAGTCGTTCAGTCAGAGCATAAATTATTTGTTTAACAGTGTTATCTGACAAAGATATTGATGTGAGTTTCTGTGCTTCTGCCTCCTCACACATTGTTTTCACCATATCAATTGCGGCCGGTAATATCAAAGTCTCTGCAATAGTGTTTGGTTTTGTAGCGTAGCGGGCCTAGCCATTCACCGTGGGAATGATTCAAGTGCAATGGTCAAGTGTGGCCTTTTCCCATGATCTAAGGGCGCGCTCTTGTTGAATTTGATATTTTTTTTCTTCAGGATTTTGGAAATTCTCCTGCGAACCCATTTTCATATCAGGCGGGTCGCGACCCCTAGTTTGGGAACCACTGGTCTACAGTGTGTGTGTGTTGTGTGTGTGTGTGTTTATGAATGCGTGTGCGTGTATCACCTGTGTCAAAGCTCTGTGTTCTCCAGAAGCAGAGGTAGCGGGGGGGCTCAGAGGGCAAGACGAACAGCAACACGGCAACAAACACTGCCACTGTGGCATCAGTCACAAACCTGGAGAGGGGAGAGGAGAGGATGGAGGTTAGAGGTTAGGGGTCAGACTGTGTGGGGTTAGGGGGCAGCAGGGTAGGGGAATACAGGGGTTAGGAGTTGGGAAAAGGTGCAGAGGGAGGCCGGGGAGGGGCCCTCCAATCCTTTTTTGAACACTAACTAATTCTGACCCAATGACAATGTGATGACAGAGTGGATTGATGTAAAGGACAGAGCATGTTTGATGACCTTAGCCCCAGTTTGATCCAGGATTCTGTTAGAATCAACAAGTGTTTCCATGGTGATGTGCCAATTCATAAATTGACAGACGTCACATATGCCCTATGTGTTAGGGAGGTCACATGACCAGAATAGAGAGAAGAAGGTCATTTCCATCTAAAAGGACCCATGAGCACCAACATGTGAAGTTCATAGGAGCATGTCACATTGCATGTCAAATGAAAGCTAAGAGTCTATATTTTTGAGAAATTAAGGCATATATACATTTTCCAACCATTTTCCATCCTAAAAATTAGGAATAAGCGAAGTCGTCTGGTCAAACAGATAGAAAAGGCGTCTTAGAAAACATCTACGAGAAAAACTCTTAAAAGGAATTAGAAATATATGAAAACACAATAATGTTGAAGTAAAGACCCTTGGCAACTAATATGAAATGATTTGCCTTCTGTAAAATTAAGAAACATTGCCTTGTGTCTTGTAAATCCGTTACCAAAAACCCACATACAGTATCTTTAAGATATTTTTGTTATTTCTCTCCCTCATGAGAAAGTTCACGGAAGTAACATGTAAAGGTAGACCTACCAAATAGTTATAATGTTTTTTACTGCTATCAAGTTTATGAATTATTAAGTGATTAAAACTCGTAGTTTGGTAACAGAATTACCAAAAAAGCTGTAACAGAATTGATGCAATTGAACTGGCTCCAATGGGAAATAATCTTTGTCACAAACCACAGTTGGTTCACCTACTACTAGTCTGGCATACTGTTATGTTCAGCTCATAACAAATTTGATTTATCTTTCTGTCGTCTGGTGGTCAAAGCAAGACTGTGAAAAAAGTCTGGACAACCCCTCCCCCCTCTAACTCTCCCGCTCTCTTTCTCTGCCGCTCTCTCTCTCTCTCCCTCTCTCTCTTCTCTCTCTCTCCAGGTAATGCCACCTCTCCTGGGTCTTACTGACACTTACCATGACACCCTACCACCTACCCTATTTCCATTTACTTGAACAAGCATCCTCACCCACTGAGCACTGACCGACACCGGACGTCCATGGATGTTGAAAAGTAGTTGAAATCTGGTCAGTCCGCCCTGTCCGGACCAGATCTGAACCAATCATAGACGTCTATGATTCACAAGTTTGGACATCACAGTACAGTAGAGCACAGCAGAGAACAGTACATTACAATACAGAACAGTACAGTAAAGAAAAGTAGAGAACAGTACTGTACACTACAGTAGAGCACACTAGCGTAGAGTACAATATAATGTACTGTGTTGTACTGTACTATACTGTACTGAACATATCTACTTTACTGTACTGTACTGTGATGTCCAAACTTGTGAAACAGATGTATGATTGTTTTAGGATTTTGTCTGGTCCGGACCAACCAAATGTGGTCTTGTTTGGGGCCGGAGCTCATTACAATCAAAGCCAGTGTGTGGACTAATACCCAAATATGCAAAAAAATATAAATAGCATATTTCTACCTTTGTGTACCTATTCAGAATATGTCAACATGAAGAGAATGATATTAATTCCTGTATGGTACAGATCATGGACTCATGATGTAATTCCGTTACCGAAATTTCGTTACTGGATGTAAATCAACTTCACCTACTGTAGTTCAATAACCCAATTATTATTATTTTTTACTCAAGGTGTCATGTCATAGCTGACACCCTATTATTTCTGCCGGCATCTTTGAATCTTAATTCGGAGCAGATATTTAAAGGTGCAATATTCAGAAATCGCTCCACCATTTCTCAGTTTATTTGACAAAACAAGCAATGTTTAGTGTAGAGAATCATTGTACCATCTAAACCGCTGTGAAATATATTTTCAATAACCCAAAATACTGTAATTTCAGCTTTTTGAAGTTGGTGTACAAAACCGAAAGTAAAAGACGCAAAAACGAAACTTAAAAAATAAAATAAAAATAAAAAGTAGGGGAAGCATAGAAATAGCACACATAGAACAGATCTACCGCTTCTTAGACTTGCTTTCAATGAGAATGACAGATCTATAACTCACATTTCTATGTGAATTTGGTGGGGTAGCCCAAAAAGTTAAATATTGCAGCTTTAACAGAGTTTTTGGAAAACGTGGTCGCATAAAAAACTGAGGGAGAGTTTACTGTTTGCATCTGCACCGGACTTCCAGTAAATGTGTTTTTGTGAAATGTTCTGTGTAAATTGTACAAAGAAGTCCTTGTGCATAAAGTTGTATGGTCTGTTAAACTTTGAAATCAATGGTTTTTGTTTGGCATACATTTGAAAGTTAATCTGAGTCAAAGCATAATTCCGTTACCGTGGAATTGCCCAAAACGTAGTGTGTGCCTCTCCTGCCCATCGATCTGTTTGTCATAAAGAAGTGTGCTTTTCTCTCTCATTCACTCTAGTGAGATCATGTTTCCCGGACTCTGTGTGTGCTGGTTACAGTGTGTGTGTGTGCAGGTGAGAGTGTGTTTTTGTGTGTCAAAGTTTAGAACACGTGTATTGATGCAACACAGAATGACATATTTTGTCCATCTGTGTTTGTTTTCTCCTGTTTCCTGTGTCCTGACACTTGGTCTAATAGAAGGTTCTGGGTCTAAAGACAACTCAGTTCACCTATCCTTCAGATCAGATCAGGCTTGTGTTACTGTGCATGTGTTTGCATATTTCCACCTGCTAGTGTTTTGTGTGTCTGTGTGGTTGAGTATGTATGGTGTGTACAGTATTTCACTGTGGTGTGTGTGTGTTACATACTCTGCCTTGGCGTTGAAGACGTGGGTTGCCCATCCGTCGATGAAGCCTGGGCTTCGTGTGAACCAAAGCACCACCAGCAGGATGAAGAGCCCCAGGACACTCAGCTCTCCATAAGACATGGGTCCCAGACGACGATGCTCCTCACGGATCAAATCATATGCTGCACGCTCCTTCTCTGACTGCACAGCACCACAGCCCCACGTACGCTTCAGACTGGAGAGGAGGAGGGGGTGACAGGAATGAGAGAAATTACTGGGGGAGGAAAAGAGAAGGGGGTGAGAGAAAGACAGACTGAGTGAAAGAGAGATTATTTACAATAATAGGTCAGATAAGAAGCAGAGTGAGTGAGAGAGACATATTACCCCTATTTTGCCTATGCAAACCTTTACAGATATCATGTCATGGTTGAACTGAGAGAGAGGAGAGAGTAGAGTTAAAGTAATGCCTGTGATGCTCTTGCCAGGTCACTCACTTGAAGCCGATGAAGACGAGCTGGAGCCAGAGCCAGGCCAGTGTTAGCATTAGCAACATGGTGGGGAAGGCAAAGGCGAACCACGAGGCAAAGTTAATCACGTCACCGTTCTGAGGGAAGAGTCTGACATTGGGTTTCTGTTAAGAACATAACTTCTCAAAAATGTCAAACATCAAATGTCAGTTGATCAACATGATATGTTCAGACCCCCTTATCTATGTTCATAGCTATGGGATATACATGCACTAACATTTGTGAGGTGTGTGTCTGTGAGAGGTACGCGTGTCTGTGTGTGTGTGTGTGTGTGTGTGTGTGAGTGTGAGAGAGAGAGAGGAACATACTGGCTCATCTGCCCTGTGAGGACGAGGTTGGGTCCGGTGCCAGTGAGAGTGGCAGTGCCTCCGATGCTGGCAGCGTAACACACACACAACGTCAGGCCTTTACACATCTTCATCCTCTCCTTCTCCTCCTCTTCCTCCCCAACCTGCTCCTCTGCTTCAGTCCCTTCCTTCAAGACCATGGACACTACCACTGTATACAGAGAGGAAGGGGGAGACAAAACCACTATATATTAAAGAAGTTTGGGAATCAGGACCACCAAGAGGTCAAGGCCAAAATTGTTAGCTAGGCAGGTTGTTGCCTATATACATTTAGCCTATGTCTATAATTGTCGGAAATCGCCATTTAACTGTGTTATGGTGTATTGGTGAGAAAGTAGTGCTCCAGCCTCACCCAGACCCCAGCCCAGTGCCCTGCACCTCACCTGGCTTCCCATCAGTCAGAGAGTTGTCCTGAGGAACTAGTTTGTCTGGGGAGTCCAGTTTATCTTTTGAGGCTGGTTTCTCCAGTGGGATGTGATTGTCCTGGATCTTAAGTGTGTTCTGTGGGGTCGAACTGTTCTCCAGTTTTTCCTCAGGAGTCGTACCATTCTCCTGGCTCTGAGGGGTGTGCAGGGTGTTCTCCCCCTTTCGTGGGCTGTTGAGCTGCTCCAGGACAGCCTGGACAATGGGGACCATCATAGCTGTGGTGGCTGTGTTACTGATCCACATGGACAGGAACGCTGTCACACCCATGAACCCTAGCATTAGACTGGTGGGGACAGCGGAGGAGGGGAAGGTGTATCAGAGAAAGAAAAGAGGAAGTGGAGAAGGAGGAAAGAATGCAAGGCTTTAGCTCAGTGGGCATACATGTTCTTGAATTTTGCAGACAATCCTGATTTGATACTTGAACAATTGATAGACAGACACCTGTGATTTGCTACTCACAGGGCAGGCCGCACCCCCACAACAAGTAGAACTCTGAGGGCAATGCGCTTGTGAAGATTCCATGTCTCCACGGCAACAGCCACCATCAGCCCGCCCACAAACAGCATGTTGGTGTCCTTCAGGTACTGCATACACACCTGATACACACATTTGTGAGAGATTGTCTTTGTGTGTGAGCATGTGTGTTTGTGTGTGTGTGTGTGTGTGTGCGTGCATGTGTGAGGGAAGCGTACCTGCTTGGACTCCATGATGCCAAACAGAGGGAAGAGGACAGCAGGCAGGAGAGCAGTCACAGCCAGCGGCAGTACCTCAGTGCACCAGTACACTGCCATCAGGGCTATCACATAGGCACAGCCTGCCTCCTGCAACACACACATTTACAATACTTGATTTAGATCCATATAGAAGTACAGAGAACCCAAATATTCTAGAGGTCAAAAGGACAAACACCCACACACACACGAAAGAACTGAAGCACATTAACACGCGGTGTTCTGTGTGTCTGGTGGTGTCATTGTATCAATATTGATCTGTGATATGAATTCGTGATTCTCAAGTAATGTAAACTTGAACTTCAACACCCTATGGTGTGATGAGGAAATGTTTCCTCCCTCTTCAATGCCCTGCCACTGAAACACTGAGCTTACAGGGTATAAGACCTCCTGGGGCAGGTTAGGCTTTATGTCACTCTCACAAGACTAGGTTACTAAGTAGGCCTAATACCTAAAATTGGTCTACTGTCTGTCAGCACAGCAGGAGAAAGCATGGTCAGGTGACAATAACACACTCTCTCCCAAACCAAAAGTCTTCGCTATGTGTATTTTTTCTGATATATGTATTTAGCTAAAGGGCCCAGCTGGGCCTTCTACTAAAGTTACATAGGGATGGTACCTGCTGTGGAGACCCCTGAGATCCAGTTGCCAGGGTGACCCAGTCAGTCAGTGTGGGATCTGGGATGTTTTTCAGATTCCACATATCTCTATGGATATTTCTGGGAATCACCGACTATATCAACACTGATGATGGGTCATCAGCACTGATGATGGCACACTGAACCAAATTGGTAACTACACGTTTGCAACTTTTGTAGTCTAATTGGAACTAGCACTTTGGTGTAGTAGGCTTATGTATTTAACTTAAGCATTTATTTCTATCTATCTCTGTGTGAAGCTCCTCTGCTCTACAAACTTTTGAACTCTATAGTCCTCATGTTATCCACGGTTGAAAGACCAGTGCGCCTAGATCGCTTGAATGCCGCAGCAAGCGCAAAAGCGGTAGTTTCCATGATAGGTTAGCGGGACAGCTCTGTCGTTAAAACAACAACAAAGGGTTAGACAAGAGAGCTCAGCACCACATTAACCTCGGGCGCAAGCTGAAGGAATGTGTCATGCCAGGTCCTGACCTTGTGCCCCTCTGAAAGTTACATGCTGACCAAACCGGCCACATTGTGTGCTCGAGTGTTGCAAAATAAATGTACACATACACAATCATTTCATCCAATCTGCTTGCGCGTGCCAACGGCGTCTGCATTGCCAGTCGCTAAAATAGAACTTGGTTCTATTTTAGACGGTTGACACGCTGCAAGTCCCACCTCTCCCATCTACTCATTGGTTTTTATGAGCATAAACCCACATGGGTGATTGAAAGATGAATGAGGTTCACACTTCAGTCCAGTTGGTGTCGGTAATGTACCTTAAAGTTGGTTGCCAACCGCCATATAAAATCCACAGAAGAAGAAGAATTATGAAGAGGAGAGATTAATCAAAGAAAATTTACTAAAATCTAACTAGGTTCTTGGAGTAGAGAACACAAGATTTTGTCTGACTCAAAATGAGTCAAAATTCTACAAAGGTCCAGCTAAACCCCCCCCCTTGCTCAAACTATGTGGATCCCTCTTGACTGTCGCCCCATCTGTAGGAGGCGACAGTCAAAACGTTCAACTCTAGGTGACAATTGTCGTAGTCCAGACCTACTCTCTGTTATGTAGCTACATGTTTTATTTGACGCTTGTTTATTTTTATTTTCAAGTCTTTGAGATTCTTTCTGTAATGAAAAACGCCAGTGTGTGCGTTGGGAAACTAGGCCTATAGCAATACATATTTACGCCAAAATCAACATGCGTCAGGTGCACAAAATAATAATGCATAATTTATTAAATATCTAAAAAGACGATAGACTACTAGTAGGCTGCTAGTGAAATATTTTAAATCGTCATTCAGATAACCTATTCTTGGTGTAGAAAGCAGAAAGAGTAGGCCTAGCTGGTGTCAAGAGGAGGTAGGGACCCCTGGAATAAGTCCATTACACAACTTTGGCACATACCGTGGTTCTGATCAGCAGAGGTAGCGGGAGGAGGAGGAATGGTGTGCAGAAAATAATCACCCCATCCTTGAACATCCACATCGCCCGGAGTGAGGACACCATCTTCTCCCAGTCAGAGAATACTGACATAAATTACTGTTGCGCGCGTCTGGACTCACTCCGGGAAGAAAGCAGAAATTATGAGGGAAAGGGTGAGCGAACTCTGATACCTCCAGCTTTACCCTGGGGACAGGACTGCACATGACATCTCTCTCTCTCTCTCTCTCTCTCTCTCTCTCTCTCTCCCTCTGTGTGTGCGCGTGTGTGTGAGACAGAGAGCCAACACTTTTGAGTGGCATTCATACTTAAATATTAACTTTTGTCATGCGTTTCCTCACACACTGTAGTCCTGGTGCGAGTTTCTTAAACTCTTAGAAAAATAAACGTTTGAAAAGTCATATTTGCGCAATTAACTTTTTTAAACTTAATTTAAGATTACATTTGAATCTGTTCATTGGTGCAGTTTTGTTATGATTTATCACAATTGTTGATTTTCTCACAAGAAAGTGGCATATCAAGACTATGAGTTCACTATTACAAACCTATAGGCCAATTTCATGTTCATTTTATTAGCAGGCAGGGATTTGTTTTGGACACCCATGTCATTCAAATCCTGTCATATCACATTGGAGTTTGGAGGGCAGGGAGAGAGAGAGAAGGTATAAACTGAGAGAGACATAAAGGGAGAGATAGATGGGATTTCCTTGGAAAAGCAGTTGGTGCTGGCAAACCAACCTTTCTTTGGGAGTAAAGTTACACTCCCCAAAACATCGAGAGTGTGGTGATGTGATTTGAAGTCAGGCGCAGGAGGGTAAATCACAGAATAACAGGTTTATTCCGTTGACACAGTGGTACGCAGCAATGCGTCAAACACTCCAGTGCGGAAATATACAGCGCACTGGAAACAACAAGGCACACTGGTGAATATCCCGGCATTACAAAATACAAGAGCTCAACCAAGCTAAACTAACCTCCACAATAAACAATCACACACAAAGACAAGGGGGAAGAGGGAACACTTATACAGGTACTGATGAGGGGAATTGAAACCAGGTGTGTGTAATAAACAAGACAAAACAAATGGAATAATGAGATGAGGAGCGGCAGTGGCTAGAAGACCGGTGACGACGAACACCGAAGCCTGCCCGAACAAGGAGAGGAGTCAGCTTCGGAGGAAGTCGTGACAGTACCCCCCCTTTGACGCGCAGCTCCAGCAGCGCGCCGACACCGGCCTCGGGGAAGCGGAGCAGGGCGAGCCGGATGGCGACAGTAGACATCCCGCAACAGGGAGGGATCGAGGATATCCCTCACCGGGACCCAAAACAGGTCCTCCGGACCGTACCCCTCCCACTCCACGAGGTACTGAAGGCCCCCCACCCGATGCCTTGAATCCTGGATGGAACGGACGGAGTACGCCGGGACCCCCTCGATGTCCAGAGGGGGCGACGGGACCTCCCGCACCTCAGACTCCTGGAGCGGACCAGCCACCCCCGGCCTGAGGAGAGACACGTGAAACGAGGAGTTAATACGATAATCGGGATGGAGTAGTAACCTATATGTAACCTCGTTGATTCTTCTCAGGACTTTGAACGGCCCCACAAACCGCGGGCTCAGCTTCCAGCAGGACAGGCGGAGGGGCAGATTCCGGGTCGAGAGCCAGACCCGATCACCCGGTACAAAAACCGGGGCCTCACTGCGGTGGCGGTCAGTGTTGGCCTTCTGGCGACGCACGGCACGCTGGAGGTGAACGTGAACAGTGTTCCACGTCTCCTCCGTGCGCCAAAACCAGTCATCCACCGCAGGAGCTTCGTTCTGGCTCGGATGCCACAGTGCCAGAACCGGCTGATAACCTAAGACACATTGAAAGGGAGTTATGTTAGTGGAGGAGTGGCGAAGAGAGTTCTGGGCATATTCGGCACATGGCAAGAACACAGACCACTTCCCCGGCCGGTGCTGGCAGTAGGACCGCAGGAACCTACCCACATCTTGATTCACCCACTCCACCTGCCCATTACACTCGGAGTGAAACCCAGAGGTCAGGCTGACCGAGACCCCCAGACGTTCCATGAACGCCTTCCAGACCCTGGATGTGAACTGGAGACCCCGGTCAGACCCTATGTCCTCTGGCACCCCATAGTGCAGGAAGACGTGAGGAAACAGGGCCTCCGCCATCTGCAGGGCCGTTGGGAGACCGGGCAGAGGAAGGAGGTGGCAGGCTTTTGAAAAGCGGTCCACAATGACCAGGATGGTGGTGTTCCCCTGAGAGAGGGGAAGATCAGTTAGAAAGTCAATACACAGGTGGGACCATGGCCGTTGTGGAACTGGTAAGGGCTGTAACTTACCCGCTGGGAGGTGCCTAGGTGCCTTACTCTGGGCGCACGCCGAGCAGGAGGAGACATACACCCTCACGTCCTTAGCCAAGGTAGGCCACTAGTACTTTCCGGTCAGGCAGCGCACTGTACAACTGATACCTGGGTGACCAGAGGCGTGTGGGCCCAATAGATCAGATGGTCATGGACAAGAGACGGCACGTACTGCAGCCCAGCTGGACACTGAGGTGGAGATGGCTCCGTGCGTACTGCCCGCTCTATGTCCGCGTCCATCGCCCATACTACCGGCGCCACAATGCAGGAGGCCGGAAGTAAGGGGGTGTTGTCTATGGGCCTCTCCTCTGTGTCGTACAGTCGAGACAGCGCGTCTGCCTTCACGTTCTTCGTACCCGGGATGTATGACAGAGTAAACTCAAACCAGGTGAAGAATAGGGCCCACCTGGCCTGGCGAGGGTTCAGCCTCCTCGCTGCCCGGATGTACTCCAGGTTACGGTGGTCCGTCCAGACGAGGAAAGGGTGTTTCGCCCCCTCGAGCCAGTGCCTCCACACTGTCAGGGCTCTGACTACAGCCAACAGCTCCCGATCACAAACGTCGTAATTCTGCTCCGCCGGGCTGAGCTTCTTGGAGAAGAAGGCACAGGGGCGGAGCTTGGGTGGCGTGCCCGAGCGTTGAGACAGGACAGCACCTATCCCTACCTCGGACACATCCACCTCCACTACGAATGGTAGTGATGGATCGGGATGGGCCAGTAACGGGGCTGAGGTGAACAGAACCCTCAGGTTACTGAAGGCCCTGTCAGCCTCAGCAGAACAGCGGAGCCGGGACGGCCCACCCTTCAACAGAGATGTGATGGGAGCTGCGACCTTGCCAAAGCCCTGGATAAACCTCCAATAGTAGTTGGCAATAAAGCGCTGCACCTCCTTTACCGTGGTTGGAGTCGGCCAATTACGCACTGCTGAAATACGATCTCCCTCCATCTCCACACCTGAGGTGGTAATGCGGTATCTGAGGAAGGAGACGGACTGCTGGAAGAACAGGCACTTCTCTGCCTTGGCATAAAGGTCATTTTCCAACAGTCGGCCCAGCACTTTGCGAGCCAGGGACAGATGCTCGGCGCGTGTAGCTGAATATACCAGAATGTCATCAATGTAGACCACTACACCGTGACCAAGTATGTCCCGAAACACCTCGTTCACAAAGGACTGGAAAACGGATGGCGCATTCATCAAACCATATGGCATCACCAGGTATTCGTAATGCCCCGTGGTTGTGCTGAATGCTGTCTTCCATTCATCCCCCTCTTGGACACGCACCAGGTTATACGCACTCTGGAGATTTTGTGAAAAAGCGTGCCCCATGCATTGACTCGATCACAGATGGGATGAGGGGCAGAGGATAACTATAATATATTGTCCCCTTGTTCAATGCTCGGTAATCAATGCACGGGCGCAGACCGCAGTCTTTCTTCTTCACAAAAAAGAAACGTGAGGAGGCGGGCGAAGTGGAGGGACGTATGAACCCCTGGCGCAGGGACTCGATCACCTCCGTTTCAGCCTGCGACAGGGGATATACATGACTCCTGGGAGGCACAGCGTCTACTCGTAGGTTTATCGCGCAATCCCCCCAGCCCTGATGAGGTGGTAATTTGGTCGCCTGCGTTTCGGAAAACGCGTGCGCCAAATCGAGGTATGCGCACGGTGGAGGAAGTGTCTGGACTTTCCACGTGGTTGCACCAACGGAAACAGCTAGACACTCTCGCGACCACCCCGTGAGAATCCTCTGTGGCCATGAAAAGGTGGGGTTGTGTAGTGCTAACCAGGGAAGACCCAACACAACAGGGAAATTGGGGGACAAAATAATAAAAAATGTGACGTGCTCTCTATGGGTCCTTTGGATAACCATCGTGACAGGTGCTGTAACTTCCCTAACGAACCCTGACCCTAATGGTTGACTGTCAAGTGCTTTGATGGGCAGTGGAGTGGCTAGGGGAACCAATGGAATACCTAGACTTAGAGCTAACGACCTGTCCATAAAGTTCCCAGCTGCGCCTGAATCGACCAGCGCCTTACATTGGGAAACTACGGGGTAGTCAGGGAAGGTGACATGTATGGTGCAGTGTGCAGCAGAGGGCTCTGACCGAGTGTGGGTTTGCGCTACCTGGGGTGATGCGAGAGTGCCCTGCCTGCCGCCTCCAGACCCGGAAGAACCCTGACGACAGCGTGCAGTATAATGTCCTCTTCTGCCACAGGAGTGACACTGAAGCTTTCCTCCTCCGTTCTCCCAGATCGCTGCCCCACCCAGCTCCATCGGAACAGACTCAGAGTTGGGGGGTGTTAATCTTTTTCTATTATTTTTCTATTTTCTCTCTGCATTGTTGGGAAGGGCCTGTAAGTAATTATTTCACTGTTAGTATACACCTGTTGTTTACGAAGGATGTGACAAATACAATTTGATTGATTGATTGACACATCAGACTGGGGTTCAAATGTGTATTTTATTATTTGTTATTTAAATACTAATTTTCTGTGTATTTTATTATTTTAAAATAATATGTCCCAAATAATTTCCTACAAAACATTTTCAAATACTTATTTCAAATACTATTTTCAAATACCTGGGTTAAATGCATGAGTCAGTATAATTGAGTATTTTTAAATACATGCCAATACTTTCCTAGTGTATTTCCAAATACATTCCAATATTCAACTACTAAAATATCTGAATACTTACTTCAAAATGTATATGAAAGTAATTGAGATATTTTAAATATTATTTGAACCTAGGTCTGACTCACACACACACACACACACATGCACGCACACACACACACATTATTTGACTTCAGATCCTACACTGCCACCCTATGGCCTTTTTTTTTTTTTTACTTACACTCAGTCCTTAACATGAAACCTCCGTTCAAATAGCCCAGATGTTCTGAGAAATTAGAGTTAAAACATAGAAATGCACAAATATGAAATCGGATTATTTTGCTTAAATTTGATTTGAACATGGAGGACCACTTGCAGGACATTCTTCATCCAATATATGTGGGGCCAATCATCTTCCTTTCCCGCGTTTCAGGACCAGGGTTTCCATGTGGAGAAGGCTACATCCAGGCTAGTTGTTCTGTGCAGCCAGCTATTGGTAGCAGGTAAAGGTCAAAATCAGTTATGCAGACAGTCTATGCATCTCCTAGCTGTATACATAACACAATCCATTGGCTCATGAGGTAATGTGGGGGCTGTGAGATGTGGTCCTTTTATGCTACCCTAATGGGAGGCAGTAAACAAACAGTCACCGCAAAACACCCCAAAGGGGCTTAGCAGGTGATGGCCTGATTCACAGGTGCATTGTGGGTTTGCAATGGTAGTGCCAAGGTCTTGCATCGGCGTAGGGTTGGAATGGGGCGGTCCGTGCAAGAAAAACAATATCCCCCACCCCTTACTCTATTTTACCTGAAGGGCTAGAGACAGAGAATTGGAATTATGCCCAAAATCATGTTATATCAACTCCGATTTATATAGAAACATTCTACAGTGCTTATGCTGGGTTTCCTCCATTAGGGCCAATAGAGGGAGCCACAGTGCTGTAATGCTAAAGTTCATGCATATGTTAACGTTGTAACATATCAGCTGTCATGGTCACAGACACTTCAGTAGGCAGACATTTGACATTTGACACTATGGTAGAGCTATCTGTGAGGGTTTCCAAACTCTTTCTAGGAAAATGTGTTTGTAGGTCAGAAAAAATTATATCACAATCCAAACTGCAGCCCCCCCACCCCCCACCCCACCATCCCCCTCTGAGAGAAATAGAAAAACATAGAGGTCCTATTCTGATGGTAAGGATCCCCCTTATTTTGACATTTAAAAAATGCATCTTCCCTCCTCCCTAAGGGATACCACTGATCTGATGAGAGCAGAAAGGTGAAAATATTGTGCTACTGGCTACTTTTACATTAATTAAACCTGCTAAATGTTTCAGGTGAGTGACATTTCTGTGGAATGAGGGGAGAAAGGCTCTTATAAAGGCAGGTTTGACCTGTGGGTCACATATCTAAATATTTACATTTTCTAGTAGAGTAGTGGCTCTGCTGAATCAATGCAGAGTTGAACATTAACTGGGAAATGAGGGGGCTGACAGTGTAGAGTACTGTGCACTACAGGATCCAGCTAGGGGAACACTCACCGTGCCTGTCTGTCTGTCTGTCTCTCTGTCAGTCTATATCCTAATCCTATTTGCCTATATCACCTATCCTCTGACCAAACATCGACTGGGTAAGTTTTCACCATCTTGATTCACTTTGACAGAGGTTTGGAAGGGATAGTATCTGATGTTGGGGAGTCAGTAGGTTTTTTGGCACAGTGCATGAAACCATATAATTCTAGTATAGTAAGTGCTTTTTATTTAAAGCTATTTGGAACATGATTTAGATGTATGGCTGTAGCTATTAGTTTACCAGTGATATAATAACAGCACAAACTGTAAAAAAAAATAAGACTAAAGAGCCCCCTGTAAATGTAAATGTAAACTAAAATCACCAATCAAGACATATCACCACTACCACTATTTGTACTACGCCTATGAATGCTAATGATTCTAAGCAGAGTCATATATATATATATATATATATATATATATATATATATATAAACACGAATATTACCATTGCATCCATAGAGAACCCATTGCAGTAGTGAGGCCAGTGTTTGCTGTTTGTGGACTTTAGCAGTGGAACAGAAACCTTTGGCCCTCTGACAAACAGTTGTGATCCCGGAGCAAAACACCACACATCTCTGCAGTGTAGAACCAGGCCTAAAGCAATGCCCCACTGACCACTAGCCAAGCAATCATGCTTTTGATTGGCTCTCATTTCCTCTCAACCTATCAGTGTTCGCTGGTGTTCCCATGTCCAGCAGCAATATGTACTCTGTTATTGCTCTGTAAAAGTGAGTGGTTCCGTAATCTTAAATATTTAAGTCATTGGCCGTGTTCTAGAGGATCAAAACCGTAATGTATCATGGGCAAATTGTGACTGACTGACTGATCTACAAATAATAATGAGTAGTTATTTATGATGCAATGTTTTTTGTCGGCAGTCGCCTGCACTGTCGACTGCAATGTCGAACAAGCCCATTGTGACAGTGTAGGAACCATAGTTTCGGTCCATGTTTCCCAGGGGACCCTAATTGGTGTTAAACATGTGAAATGTATAAAAGCAGAGATACTGTATATGATGACGAGATGGTCTTGTCTCCGCCCTAATAATGGGCGTTGTTGTCCCAAAGGCGGGAAGGCATGCGGTCTGCTTATCGCTGTATTCCCACGTACACAGATTTTAACAGGAGTGGACCCTCTCGCTTCGCTTCTTCCTCTCTGATAAAAGCACTGCATAGTCCTTTTCAGGGGTGTATTCATTACGGAAACCTTTTACCGTTTAAGAACCAAACGGAAGCAAACAGAGCAAATGGAACAAAACGGGGAGGGACCTACCTGACTTTGTCCAATAGAAACTTTCGTTTTTGTTGCAAAATATTTTCCAGTTGGAGTAAATAGTTTCTGTTGCAATTGGTTTGCTCGCCTCCTCTCCTCTTTTTTTTGAAAAAGGTCAAAGGTAATTGAGGAGCAGAGGCAAGGAGTGGAAACAAATGTGCTTGTATTAAATGAGACTCTCCATTTCTACTCTTTCGTGTCATCAGGCAATTTACGTTTACAGGGGTGGAATACCCAAATAAATGTGTAAAGTTATAAAAACAAATGTAGCTAGTTGTCGTGCAATACATTTGAAAGATAAAATGATAAGTAGCATATGTTTTTTTTTTAAGCGTGCATGCTTTACTCCTTTGAGAAGAAAACAGCTGATTCAAAGGGGGTGGTGTATTTTAAAACACTTCCGTGCTACCTGCTGTGAGGATACTTTTGTGCATCCTCTGTCGAAGTAGGTGATCGAAGAGCAGAGCAGACTCTTTTGATCGCCTACTAACGAATTAAAAGAGGACAGATTTTTGCCCAGTTGACAATCTCCCAGAGTGTGTGTACAGGCTGTGCAGGTTGTTGCTGTCAAGCTTATTTCTATGAGAAACCATTTTGTGAACATGGTCATGCTGTCTGTGTAGAAATGTTTGGGGTGTGGTCCATTGTTCAGAAAAGTTGTTGCCAGTTGATTTGTGTTGGGAGAGGCTTTGCTGGCTTCTGGGTCCAAGCAGTGTTGCTAGCGCCCTCCCTTAAGCAAAGTATTGGTTGTCACAGTTTCTTGGTCACTGTGTGTAGCCTAACTAGGCTGTGAAATCTAGTCGTGTGAAATCACTGTTGCACTTTAGAAGGAACTGAGATCTAAGAAGCCTTTTGTATTCATGTCAATGTATTTTGTATGTGTATCTATTTCTATACAAGCAAACCTTCATCATTTAATAAACTGCTGTTTTTTTGTGTTTTTTTACATCTGCCTCAGACTATTTCCCTTAAATGGTCCTAGATAGAACCTGTATCTTTGAATAGATGTTATATTATTGTACAGGTTTGTTTGTTCTGTATTGCAGGCTAGCTGTTGGGATATGAAGCTGCATCTGCCTGTACTCTTGCTGCTCTGCCTCTGTTGGCTGGGACTGACTGTAAGAGGGCCAACCATAACCTCACCCCAAAACACATCAACCTTCCTTAAATATCTAACCTTTAATTGGAAAAGGATTGACTACAAGACTTTTAAAGCACCCTAACCCTACCCTAGTCTTTACAGTCTAACCCCTAGACCCTCTCTCGTGCACTCTTCCTTTCTCTCTCTCTCTCAGGATGAGACTGGTACGGTAGCTCCTGAGGACCCCTCTTGCGGGGAGCAGGTGTTAAGCCAGGAGGCCCTGTGGTCAGTAGGAGGTGCTGTAGAGAGACTGGGCAGGCAGCTACTGGACAGCCTGCAGACAGGGCCAGAGCAGCCCAACATCATCATATCACCCCTCAGCGTGGCCCTCACACTGGCACAGCTCACACTGGGTGAGGCACGTGTGTGTGTGTGTGTGTGTGTGTGTGTGTGTGTGTGTGTGTGTGTGAGAGAGAGAACGAGAGAGACATCATGTATAATGTCAAGAGTGAGTATGTATCTGTGAGATTGTAAGTATATGTCTGTGTCTGCTTATGACTGTTATCTCAAAGACCTGATGTAATCAAAACATGGTCATTGCCTCCTTGTGTTGCCCCTATCAGGAGCTCGTAACGAGACACAGAAGTTGCTGCTAAGTTCTCTACACGCCCACACCGTACCCTGCTACCATCAATCCCTAGGCAGCCTGCTCGAACACCTCACCAACACCTCCCTACAGGTGGCCACACGCATGTACCTGCGCCCAGGTGAGTGTGTGTTATATTTCAGTGTATATTTCAGTGTTGTAGCTCTGTGCCAAAAAATTGCAATCTACTAACATAATTATAAAGCACACCCATTGTAACTGTCTTTGTTAATGCAGTAAAGGTCTGACAATGTTTTGGACACCTTTGGTGTATATTTCTCTCTCTCTCTCTCTCTCTCTCTCTCTCTCTCTCTCTCTCTCTCTCTCTCTCTCTCTCTCTCTCTCTCTCTCTCTCTCTCTCTCTCTCTCTCTCTCTCTCTCTCTCTCTCTCTCTCTCTCTCTCTCTCTCTCTCTCTCTCTCTCTCTCTCTCTCTCTTTCTCTCTCTCTCAGAGTTTGAGGTGTACCAGTCCTTTGTTGCAGAATCCGTGCGTAGCTACAAATCAGAGCCCGCCACCTTGATCTCAGTGGAGGATGTCAACCAATGGGTGGAAGACACCACCAAAGGTCACATAACCAATTTCCTGCCAAGTATTCCGCATGATGTCGTGCTCATGCTTATCAATGCTGTGCATTTCAAAGGTAAGCCCTTTCACTCCCTGTTTAAAATAACGGCTTTGAAACTGTATCCAAGCGTCTACTTTTTACAATCGTGTGGCTTGTTCTCCTGTTGTCACTGGTAGGTGAGTGGGAGGCTCGCTTCGACCCTCAGCTCACACAGAAGGATGTCTTCTACCTGGACAATAAGAACTTTGTCCATGTAGACATGATGCGCTCAGCCAAGTACCCACTGAGCCTGTTAGAAGACGGGGAGCTTGGGGCTCAGGTGAGCTGGGCTAGCTGTGTGTGTTCTGCCGTCTGCTTCTGTCTCCATCCTCCATTTCTATCTTTTCATCTTTTCACACACAACACCTTTCTACTGGAGACTTGTTTTGAAAATACCTTGCTGTTGAAACGTAGACAGTAAATAGTCTGTTCTCTCCACCACTCTCTCCACCTCCATTCTCTTTCTCTCAATCTCTCTACAGTGCAGTTTGTGCAGTCTCCCTCTCTAAAAAATGTCTATCCACCCCCCTTTCTTCTGTGTTTGCAGGTCGCACGTTTTCCATTTAAGGGAAACACCAGCTTCCTGATAGTGAGGCCGTTGCCAGGAAGAGGAAATGTGTCATCGCTGGTGGCCAAGCTGAATATCTCTGACCTGTACAGACGTCTACCTCAGGAGAGGACCATGCAGGTCCAACTGCCCAAGTTCACCCTGCAGTACCGCCAAGAGTTACAGGAGGCGCTGACTAGCATGGGTGAGAACAGAAGTAGTCTCAGAAATTCAAGACCTAGGGTAACAGCACTAGGTCTGGGATTTATGTCTGATTTTCTTTGCCAATTCGGAGAAGGTGCTTTTCAGACAGACAACTCTCCCAACAAATCACTTGTTTTGGTAGGTGGGGTTTAAAAAGAATCCCCTCAGAAACATGACAGAGACGGACACACAATGTGGATGCAGATAGCTAGGGTAATTTTAGCCACAGCCAGTCAGTGGTTGTAAGCTTGTAATGCTAACGTCATGGCGCATGCAACCTAGTCACTTGTGAAATACACTCATTGAAAATGTCCTCCTCCAGCTACATCTAGCTAGCTACAGCAGATCTCTGGATGGATTTTCCGGCACCCAACTCCGCTCTTATCTCTCTGCCAAACTGACATTGGTCTTAGTACAGATGTGTATGCTGGAACATTGGTACGTTGTGGGAGGCAACCCATCTGTCTAGAAACTAGCACAGAAGGTTAAATAGTTTGGGCCAGGAGTTTTTTCTCTGTCAGGGGTCACGTGGTCTGGAAGAACTTGAGTCATAGTTTAAGCCCTAGTCATAGTTTAAGTGAGCTATAAACGGACAGGCAGGGCCAGCCCTAGCCTTTTGGGGGCCCTAAGCGTTAGTTATCCAGTGTCTACTTGCTGGCTGAACCAGTCTCAAATCAATCCAGATGAAACGAAAGGCAGGGATGATACCATATGGCCAGTCAAACAAGCTTGCACTAGGCTGCTAGCTGGAGCAAGTTTGCTCAGCTGATCAAGCATGGTTTTCTGTAGTAGCCAGTAGCTAACGAGAGCGGAGTGATTTTCAGAATAAGGAACTAGAGTTAGGCGGATGGGCAAAGTCTCGATTTTTAGAGATGAGTTCCACGACATCTACAAGAGAGATCGGTTGCGGGACGCCTTCTGACATGAGACAATGGGGCCCCCCTACCTCGCTGGCAAAACATTATTGTGGTCCCCTTCATGACGGCGAAGAGAACATTTTAGGTTTTAAAGTACATTTTCAGCAATTCCACACATTTTGCCCTGGGGTGGAGAGAAAACATTGCAATTTTATAACAGATGTCATGCAATTTTACTCATTTTGCCATGAGACAGAGAGACATTTGTGCAGTTTAAAGCTAATTTCCTGTAATTCTACACATTTTGATTTATGCCATGTTAATATGATATCTGATTGAGAGTGACTAACAAAATCAATGGGTGCCCCCTGGAGGTCAGGGTCCCTGGGCACGTGCCCTGCGTGCCCGGTCGGTATTCGGCCATGATTACTACAAGTTTAGATAGCTGACTAATTTACCAATCTAAAAATTGTTAGCTGACATGGTTAATTGAATGACTGTCAGTGACTGACATAACAAGCAAAAAACTGCTGAGGCACAACCACATTTAGAAATTGCACCTTGTGTATTCTACTGTTCTAACAATCAAAATCTCTCTTGTCTCTCTTCTCTCTCTCAGGTCTGGGCTCTTTGTTCTCCAGTCCTAATCTGTCCGGTGTCTCAGAGGTTCCTCTGCAGGTGTCCAGCATTCGTCACGCCTGCGGGGTGGAGCTGAGTGAGGAAGGGGCCGAAGCATCTGCAGCCACCTCCATCACCATCATGCGCTCTGTTCCCATCTTTTCTGTAAACTCCCCCTTCCTGTTCGCCCTGGTAGACCACGCCTCCCTCGCTCCCCTCTTCCTGGGCACCGTCACTAACCCAGCCCCTGACGCCAGCCCCATGCAGATCGACAGTCCTCTCAGCGATGATCCCAATGGCAACAGGACCCAAAGTGACAGCTCTCATAGCAACAGCAATGTACAGAACGATGGTCCCCATAGTAACAACAACGTACAGAGCGACGGTCCCCATAGCAGCAACACCGTACAGAGTGACCAGCCACAAAGTGAGAGAACGCAGTGTGGTGCCCCTGTCGAAGGGGAGGAGCAACAACAGCCCTTGAATGAAGTAGAGGGAAACCCCAACGCCCAAGTGGAGGGGCAAGGATCCAGTTCCTGTGCCAATCCCTCTCATACGGTTCCTTCTTAAACCAACACCGATGCCCAGCCTGCCCCAACCCATCTCTCCCTGTCATGTCCTGAACAACACTGCCCGACCAGCCGGTCACATATGGAGCCCAGCCCTCATATAGCAAAACCCAATCTATTGGCACAGTTCCCAGTCCAAAATCAACCCCCTACTCCTAGACACCTGACAACTTCTCACAGTCCCTCCCCTCCCCAGTGTATGCCCCCTGATTACAACCCAATGATATAGGCGAGACCATGGACCTGTCCCATACTACACTGTGTGTGCAGATGAACACTCAAATGTGATGCTATTTTTACACTTGGTTGTGCACTGTCTGTCTTACAGTATTTGTTGTGTTTTGATGTTTTACTTTCTCATTTTGATGATTCCCACCTCTGGTATTGATTAAAGAAAAGTGAAAAGAAATGAAGTCTCAATGTTTTAGTCTCAATGTTCTATTTAATTTTCAATGGATTTAGGCTTATACCTCACAACCTATATTTTAACTATTTTCTCCAGCACATTCATGCAATTAAAAACAGACTTATTTAAGATTTGTTATAACATTTCAGATCAATTGCTTGCGTGTCAAATTGAACATACCAGCGTTATTTTGGGGCGGTGAGGGAGGATCATGGATGTGCCTTGCACTCAAAACAGCCATCCAGGTTCTTGCCAAACCCAACAGGCTATCCTCTGATACGTCAGAGAAGGGAGGGTGAAAGTTGGCTTCACGGCTGTGTGCATCGTCCTGGTACATTCAGCACTCCACCGGAGAGACGGCTGCTAGAGACATACGGGCGGGTGACGTGGACCATAACCGCTTGGAAAGGTCAGTACTTTTATGCATCATATGCAGAGTTGGGGAGTAACGGATTACAAAAAAACTAACTGTAATGCAGCAAGAATATTGTAATCAGATTTACAGATACTTTTAAAAATCTAGATGATTACTTCTAGGATTACTTTTCAATTCAGAAAGAATGTTTGATAAAAAAAATATCTGACACCTTTCTGTTTTCTCAATGACATTCAAATCAGCATTGAAAAAAGGCACAGGTTTAAATTTGTTCCGCCTGAGCAAGTCTGACCACAAGTCAGAGACCACTATGATGAAACACCAGGGTCATTCCTACTGTGCAGTGACTTTTCTGTCCCCAGGAAATATCACTTCTTATTTAGTGTAAAATGTGGATTCCAAAAGGCTTTAAATATAAGGTTAGGTGCATAGCCACGGGAAGTAGGGGTGCTGAGGGTGCTGCACTCCCTGAAAAATCAGAATTAAAAATGTTTTAACAATTACTAGTCCTGTAGTAGTGACTGATATAGCCATCTGTAACGCAGGCAAAAACATTAATTGAGCACCGTAGGTTGTAATCAGGTTACAGTTACTAGTTACCTGTCCAAAATTGTAATCAGTAATGTAATTTTTGGATTACCCAAACTCAGTAACGTAATCAGATTACTTTCAGATTACTTTCCCCTTAAGAGGTGCAGGTTAGCGTTTTTTCGTCATTAATTTTGTTCTTGAGGCAGCTCTGCAGAGTGGTCACTAGCTGGCACAGCCACAAAGTCCTTAAATCTAACCCTAACATTAACCACACTGATAACCCCTAATGCCTAACCCTAACCTTAAATAAAGCAAACATTTTTCATACATTTTTACAATATAGACAATTTTGACTCTGCAGCTTGCCCATCTAGCGGAAATCGATCAGTTCTGCCTCAAGAACAAGACTCATCCCAATAAACATTAACCTGCTTAAGAGGCATTAGAAGAAGACAATAATTCATATTACCAATTGAACATCCATTGCAGGATAAATCAATGTTAAGTTTACATAGATGGCCATAAATGGATGTTAGATTTATACTATGGGTTGGTTATGTAGGCTTCTTCTAACCCATTGCTTTCCACAACAGATAATAATGCTATTAGGCTATATCTTTACTTTAAAAAAACACCAGAGTCTGTCAGATTTCCAGTCATTCCAATTAATTTAATACCCCTTGATCTTCAAGAATAGGACATAGATTAGCCCAATTATTTTAGCAGAGCATAACCCCAAAACGAAGGACTAATTAGCCTACTCTGTTGTTTATGATTTTTTGTCATGGAGGACAGATTGGGCTCATTGTTTTGAGTTGAAAAATAAATGCTCCTCTCAGAATGGCATGCTTTGTGCACTACCGAAAAGCGCTTGTATGCCATATGCTGCATTTGATAAGAGGCCTATTGTTTACGTTTTTGTTTGTGACATCTTGATAATTTACAGATGTTTAAGTCTATCAAAAGTGCGCGAGTTGTGTCCCCAAACCGTCTATGTGGTCTTCTTAAATTAAACTAGTTTTTGACAGTATGTAGCACAATACCAAGGGTGAGTTTAGAAGGAACTCCCTCAAACTTTTATTCCATAAACTGGGTTCCGCACTATGTGTTGCAAGAGCGTTTTATCCTGGCTGTCCACTGGGGCATATTCATTATGCCTATTCTGTTGCAAAACGTTTCTTAAACGGAAGCAAACGGAACGAACCGTGGAGGGACCTACCTTAATTTGTCTAATAGAAACTCTCGTTTTGCTCTATTTGCTTCTGTTTGGTTCTTAAACGGTAAACATTTTCCTTAATTAATATATCCCTGGTCGCAAAAACAATGATTGACAGGCAGCTTCAACTTCTTCAATTCAACCATTATTGGGTTAAAATACACATATACATTTGTGAACAGCCATCCACATTCACATCATCCACAAACCGAAATACGCAAATAGCTAAATGAGAGAGCAGCAGTGCGATTCACATCAATGCGTTATGTAGCCTAGATATCAATAATAAGTTATATCCGTATCGCCGGTAGGCTACACCACTGCTGTCGTTCTTACCTCCAAGCGTTTATTCAAATTGGATAATCTTTGGATGCTGACAGCAGTCGCTCCATTGGAAGACAGCTTGGACTGTAGCCTATGCCTGAGGCAGCCTATTCCTGCTCTTTTCCCGCGATCCATCAAACGCATTTGGTGTATCATCATAGTGGTCTCTGATTGTGGCCAGACTGCCTCAGGCATAACATAGTTTTGATAACAGAAAGGTGTTAAATATTTTTTTCACAAAATCAAATTAAATCAAATGTTATTTGTTACATACACGTGTTTAGCAGATGTTATTGCGGGTGTAGCGAAATGATTGTGCTTCTAGCTGACCATGCAGTAATATCAAACATCCTTTATGAATTTAGTAATCCTAGAAGTAATCATCTGTTTTTTCAAAAGTATCTGAAATCTGATTACAATATTTTTGCTGGTAAAGTAACTGATTATGTAACAGTGTTTTTGTAATCCATTATGGATTAGCCTATATGTAATCCGTTACTCCCCAACCCTGTTAATGGGATAATTTGAACTCTTGATCAGGAATGATTTATTAATACTTTTGTCTGTAAAACAGAGTTACATAATGTGACTATTCATTTTTTCCCTTTCTTTCCCAGTACTTTACTGACTGGTTCAGAATCAACATTTCCATTCAAGCTGCTCGATCAGCAGGGCTCCAAGAGAAACACCAAATCTAACCTTTCCCAGAGCCCGAACAATTTATGTAATTGACCCTGTTTCCTAGTTGGTCAGGCCAATATCACAGTTACCACTCAACATGGTTTGAATCAACTATAAACCTGTCTCTTTGAGGAATGACAGACATACATGTCTTGACACCAAAACATTCTCCATTCAAGCTGCAAAGGCATCGATAACGGGGAAAATATGCATACTTTCTTTTTTAAACACATTTTTCCACCATCATGCTACAGTCGCTAATGCTAGTCCTGGATGTTGCATATCACGATCAGCCAATCAGGTTGCAGCAGTCTGTTTTTTCACCCCTGGCCAGAACCGATTGCTGCAACCTGATTGGCTGAATGCGAATTGCAACATCCGGGACTAGCATTAGCCACTGTGGCATGGTGGTGGAAAATGGTGTTTCATAAAGAAAGTACACTTATTTTCCCAGTTTAGTTTTTTACACCTTCTCGCCATTAAATAAAGTTAAGGAGGAAATTGACGCCTTTGCAGCCTGAATGGAGAATGTTTTATGTACGAACCGGTCTACGGGGGATACGAGTGTATAGCCGGCTGCGTACATTCCCTTTGGATGGTAAGATGAAACGACTCAATATCGCCATCTGCCGGCCTTTGGGCTACCTCAGGATGTGCAAGGAAGCTACAGACATTAATCATTAGCAGAGTTTCATTCTAAAACACTATATATTTTCAGAAATGTTGGTAAATTAGCTTTTATTGTAAAAAAAAAATGATGAAAGAGATTGGTGTGTTTTTTCACTATCTAATCATCGCATGGGTTGGTTCATTGACAGACATCTATTTGTTTAAAATATATCACTTGATGGTTTCATTTCAAAGAGAAAAATGAATCATGTTTTTTTGCAAAATGCTATATATCCGCCATACTATCAGAGAAATAAGTAGTAGGCTACTGCTAGGTTTTACACTGTCAAATGTAACAAATAACTACATTTGTTTATAAAGAAATGTACAAATAATACATTTTTTACATCAATATTGATTTACATTTTTTTTCATCAATACAGTAATATGTAAAACATTTACACTTGACATTTTAGTCATTTAGCAGATGCTCTTATCCAGAGCGACTTACAGTAAGTGCATTCATCTTAAGATAGCTAGGTGAGACAACCACATATCATAGTCAAATATACAGGATACGAACATTAGATTCCTGCTAAACAATGGATATATAGCGTTTAAAAGAGATCTAATAGATCTAAAATCTATTAATAAAAAAATCAGATAACAGCAACATTTTACACACACATAAAGGTACCCATAAGCAATAATTTCTGATGGAAAAATAAAATGTGAAAAAGTGGTCGATATAGCGTTTTGGAAATAAACTCTTCATTTGTGGGTTGAAAGAGTTGTGTAGATCAAGAGGACTGTGTGACCTACAGCCAAGACCTACAGTACCATTTTCCATTTTATTTTGGCTTAAATTCACCATGCTTGTGATTGTGAATGGTAGAGGACGGCCTCAGTGCAGAGAGAAGGGAGATCTCTCTCTGTGGGCTTGGCTGGCTGCTTTGGGTTAGAACTCAGAGATCAAGTGTCTGGGTTAACCATCAGGCCTGCAGAGAGAGAAAGGAGAGGGGGAGGAGGAGGAGAAGACGAAAGGAATTGAGAGGAGAAGTGTGGTCTGAGGTCAGTTATGGATGTTTTTTTCATCCGGGAAACCAGGAGAACTTTAATGACAACCAGATGTGCAGGGAACAAGAGAGTATGTGTGTGTGGGTAAAATAGAAAGAAAGTGAGAGAGAGGGAGAAAGAAAGAGGGAAAGAAACCTCCGTTCTACACCTCCTGTGACCCTTCAGCTTCTCCCTGCTCTGTCTGTGTCAATGAGTCTGCTCACCTCTCTGGACTCTGTGTGACCCCAATCACTCCACAAAGCTCATTACCATTACTAGCTGTGCTAGTGTTGCTAGCTAGTAAACGGGTGTGAACTTTACAGCAGTCTGCCTCTGCTTGTGTTGTGCATTAGCTACACTCTGTGTGTGAGTGGAGAGGCAGAAGTTTAGGATATAATATATGGTTTAGTCTCTACTCAGTAAGTGGATGTAATGGAGCTCAGTTTGAACACACAAATGTCTACACATCTCCAACTAGTGAGAGCGAGAAGAGGGGGAAGTAGAGAGATGCTGACAGAGAGAGAGCAATAGAGACAGATTGAGCGAGACCTTATTGAGAACTAATTGATTCCTCACACTTTGCTGAGCAGGTGAGATGGAGGGGTTTACTGTAAGTTAATAAGGATCGGACCCTTTTTTTCAAATTTTCGCCTAAAATGACAAACCCAAATCTAACTGCCTGTAGCTCAGAACCTGAAGCAAGGATATGCATATTCTTGATACCATTTGAAAGAAAACACTTTGAAGTTTGTGGAAATGTGAAATTAATGTAGGAGAATATAAACATTAGATCTGGTAAAAGATAATACAAACAGAAAAACATGCGTTTTCAATTTGGTTTTTTGTTCCATCATCTTTGAAATGCAAGAGAAAGGCCACAATATAATATTGCCATTTAGGCGCAATGTAGATGTTGGCCACTAGATGGCAGTAGTGTGTGTGCAAAGTTTCAGATTCATCCAGTGAAGCATTGCAATACTGGACTATTTTGTATCAAGTCTTCCCAAATGTGCCGAATTGGTCAATTGATACATTTTCAAGTACATAACTATAGAGAACAAACAGAAATGATATGGTAATACAAAATGTAAGTGTACACACTCCCAGTAATGTCATACATGATGGATCATTAGCTTATACACTAACTTTCACACATCTAGATGTCCGGGCGGGGTGGGTGTGGAGCCATAGACAGCAGTGGTTCAAACTAGAACCCAGTTCCTACATTTGAATATAAAAAAATATTTTATCAAACAAAACTATGCTACATTTTATCTCTGGGACCCTTAGGATGACAAATCAGAGCAAGATTACTGAATGTAAGTACATTATTTACCTTCAGAGGTGAATGTATCAAACCAGTTGCCGTGATAAGTTTATTGTTGTTGTGCACTCTCCTCAAACAATAGCATGGTATTTTTTCACTGTAATAGCTACTGTAAATTGGACAGTGCAGTTAGATTAACAAGAATTTAAGCTTTCTGCCATTATAAGACATGTCTATGTCCTGGAAAGTTTGCTGTTACTTACAACCGTCATGCTAATCACATTAGCGCACGTTAGCTCAACCGTCCCGTATACGGGACACCGATCCCGTAGAGGTTAAAACCACATTTTCCCACAAGAGCCCTGGCCTGCAGCGAATCACACTCACAAACTAAAAGTCTGACTCACACACTATGGGCCAGTTTCCCAGACACAGATTAAGCCTAGTTCTAGATGTATGATTGTATAATAATGTGAATGTAATTGAGTGTGTGATTGTGTTACAGGATGATGTGGACGACCCTATTGCTGTGCCTGGGGGCCCTCCTCTCCCTCTCTTATGCTCAGTTGGTGAGACCACTCCACATCTCCGTTTTCACACTCCTTTCTTTTTCTCATACTTTCATGTCTCTTTATATGCAATCCATCCCTTTGGCTTTCTTATTCTACACTTCATCTCTCTGCATCTCTCTCCTCATCGTCCTCTAGTAGTTTATCTCTTTATTTTTCTCATTCTTCATGAACTAGCCATGCCATTAACCCTCCTTTCTTTCTTCCTGTGTCTTTGGATCAACCAATCCTGTGCAGTCGGAGACAGAGGGGGCGGGAGGGGAAGAGGAAGCTGTGGAGCTCTTTACCACGCCCAGAGCCAAGATGGCTGCCGCCACATCTGACTTCGGCTACAACCTTTTCCGGGCCCTGGCGGGTCGCGACCCCAAGACCAACGTGTTCCTGGCTCCCATCAGCATCTCTGCAGTGCTCACTCAGCTCTCCATGGGTTAGTTAGCCTCAGCACTGTTATATTTTATATCACTGTCTGCTATTTATCTGGTAATTGCATATTGACCCCCCCCAGGAGCATCTCCGGATCGTTCAGAGAGGTGGTTGTACAGAGCTCTAAGGTATCACACCCTGCAGGACCCTCAGCTCCACGACACTCTCAGAGACCTACTGGCCTCACTCAGAGCACCTGGCAAAGGCATCAGCATCGCTGCACGCGTCTACCTGGCCCGCAGTGAGTGTGTGTGTTAGCATGCATGTGTCTTTGTGATACTTTTGATCAGTCTGTGTGTTTTGATTGTGTGTATGTTTGTTGACCAAAGTGTGTATGTGTGTGTGTGTGTGTGTGTGTGTAACTCTCTAGGACTGCGTCTGAAGCCGGAATATTTTGGCGTGGTGGAAAAGCAGTATGGGGTGCGGCCCAAGGCTCTGATGGGTGGGGCTAAAGATGTTAATGAGATCAATGATTGGGTCAAACAGCAGACGGGCGGCAAGGTCGACCGCTTCATGTCCAAGCCCCTGGGACGGAACTCTGGTGTGGTCCCTCTCGGCGCCGCCTACTTCAAAGGTAAGGACAGTCTGTCTGCGGTTCAATTCTCAACCCTTATCCCCAAAGTGTGCACTCGTTTATGGGGCACTGTTTGTAAAATGCTGTGTGTGTGTAGGGAAGTGGATAACTCGGTTCAGTCAGAGTGGAGCGATGGAGGACTTCCAGCTTGATGGAGAGGTGTCCGCCCGCATTCCCATGATGCAACAGGACAATTACCCAGTGAAGATGGGAGTCGACCCAGACCTTGGCTGCACAGTGAGTACAGATGCAGTATATGCAGAAATTGAATTTTTTTCAATGGTTATTACTTTCTTAAACAGCCAGTTCTGAAAGTTTGCATCAGGGAAAACATCTATTGATCCCCTCCTTCCCTCTCCCTTTCTCTCCAGATTGCTCAGATCCAGATGCAGGATGACGTCAGCATGTTTGTGTTCCTTCCTGATGATGTCACTCAGAACATGACCCTGGTGGAGGAGAGCCTGACGGCTGAGTTTGTTCAGGACCTCTCCATGACTCTTCATCCCGTGCAGGCGGCCCTTACACTACCTGTCCTAAAATTCAGCTACTCCACTGACCTCTTGCCACTGCTCACTGACCTGGGTGAGTGCCTGCACCTCTCTCCCTCTCTCTTCATCTTGCTCTCCTGTCTTCACATCTCTCACATCCTCTCTCTCCATCTCTCCAGGTCTCGACGAATTTCTGGCAGACACGGACCTGACTAGGATCACGTCTCAGACGGCGAAGCTTGGCAGCCTCAATCATAAGGTTGTCATGGAGATGGCCCCAGAGGGCACCCAGTATGCCAGCTCCAGCCACGTCCACACGCCCCTGTCGTACCGCGTGGACCGCCCCTTCCTGTTCCTGGTGAGGGATGAGGCCTCAGGGGCGCTGCTCTTCATTGGCAGGGTGGTGAACCCACGCAAACTGAGGATATAAGCGCGCACACACAAACACTTGCTTTACTATCATTGTGGGGACCAAAAAATATAATCCTCTTTTCCCTAACACCTAACTCTAACCTTAAACCTAACTTTAACCCCTAACCCTAATTCTAACCCTAATTGTAACCCTAAGCCTAAAATAGCCTTTTTTCTCGTGGGGACCTTTTTCCTTGTTTTACTATCCTTCTGAGGACTTATTGTCCCCACTAGGATAGTAAAACACACACACGTTTGTTTTACTATCCTTGTGGGGACCAAACAATTAATTCTCATTCAAAATCCTTTTTTCCCTAACCCCTTACCCTAAGCCTAACCCCTAACCCTAATTGTAACCTTAACCCTAAAAGGCCTAAAATAGCCTTTTTCCTTGTGAGAATTTTCCTTGCTTTACTATCCTTGCGAGGACTTCTGGTCCCCACAAGGATAGTTAAAACACACACACACACACACATACACACAGGAGGTCCTAGGAGAGGATCAGCTTTCGTTAAGCTAAAGCTTCTTTGTCTCATAAATGCACAGTATGAGACAAGCGGCTAGATTCAGCTGTGGATCAGATAATACAGTTTGTTAATCATGTATGAATACCATGTATACCAGTCAGGCCAATAGTCTAAACACTCACTGATATTCCTTGAAGTCTCAAGTTGTTTTCAGGAAAAGGAATTTGCAAAAGTACAGCTCTCATGATGTTGAAACCAATAGCCATATCATGTTTATCTGACTGACATGCTTCTAAGAGGCACAGACAATACTTTATGCTTTAACCAAAGAAACTACTCTTCACATTATTGTGTATTGAGATGCAAGAAATAAACATTTAAGTTTTAAGTCTGTCTGTCTGACTGTCTGTGTCTGTCTGACTCCAGTGAGGGAGTTGGATAACTTTATCCAGTTGACAAACTGTAGCTGTTTTCAGTAAAGGTTGGGTTGATTTGGCAAGACATTTGACTCTTGGATGTTCTTTCCTTAGTAATTGTGCTGGGAAACAAAATTACAGTACTGACACACACATACTTTTCTCATTCTTCTATGCACTTCAGTCTCTTTCAAATTAAACATAGCTGAGGAGTGTGTGTGTGTGTAGTGTGTTTGTGTCGAGCCAAGACTGTATTTCGAAATTATTCTGATGAATTTTCCACATTTGGGAAGTGATTCCTGTGGCCATGGAAACCCTTCCCAGAACAACACAACCAAAGTAATGCCTGGAAAACAAATCTCTCTCTCTCAATTCAATTTCAACTTAAGGGGCTTTATTGGCATGGGAAACATTTGTTTACATTGCCAAGGCAAGTGAAATAGATAATAAACAAAAGTGAAATAAACAATACAAAATTAACAGTAAACATTACACTCACAAAAGTTCCAAAAGAATAAAGACATTTCAAGTGTCATATTATGTCTATATACAGTGTTATGATGTGCAAATAGTTAAAGTACAAAAGGGAAAATAAATAATCATGAATATAGGTTTTATTTACAATGGTGTTTGTTCTTCACTGGTTGCCCTTTTCTTGTGGCAACGGGTCACAAATTGTGCTGTTGTGATTGCACACAGTGGTATTTCACCCAATAGATATGGGTGTTTATCAGAATTCTCTCTCTCAAAATTCTCTCTCTCTCTCTCTCTCTCTCTCTCTCTCTCTCTCTCTCTCTCTCTCTCTCTCTCTCTCTCTCTCTCTCTCTCTCTCTCTCTCTCTCTCTCTTCTCTCTCTCTCTCTCTCTCTCTCTCTCTCTCGCTCAATTCAATTTCAATTTCAATTCAATTTAAGGGCTTTATTGGAATGGGAAACATATGTTAACATTGCCAAATCAAGTGAAGTAGATAGTAAACAAAAGTGAAATAAACAATAAATAGTAACAGTAAACAATACACTCAGAAGTTCCAAAAGAATAAAGACATTTCAAATGTCATATTATGTATATATACAGTGTTGTAACAATGTGCAAATAGTTAAAGTACAAATGGGAAAATAAATAAACATAAATATGGGTTGTATTTACAATGGTGTTTGTTCTTCACTGGTTGCCCTTTTCTTGTGAACAGGTCACAAATCTTGCAGCTGTGATGGCACACTGTGGTTTTTCACCCAGTAGATAAGGGAGTTTATCAAAATTGGGTTTGTTTTCGAATTCTTTGTGGATCGCTGTAATCTCTCTCTCGTGGCCACTAGAGGGCGCCCTTTATCAGGGATAACACAGGAGGCTCTGAGGAGAGATACTGTAATACTGATACGGATAGGAGAGATGATACTGATGATATTGATACTGATTGATATAGCGCACATCCTTGTATGTTTTACTTCTCATGGGTTTTATTTGTATATATCTGACCTAGTATTGATTCCGTGCTCTTTAAGATCTTATTCTGGATATTCTATTTTTCTTACCTTTGATATTACTGCATTGTTGAGGAAGATATTTTAAGTAAGTCTTTCGCTCTACTGTTTACACCTGTTCTATCCTGGGCAAGCGACAAATAAACTTTGATTTTAAGCAGAGAGAGGATGGGAAGAGATAACAGGAGGAATCAAGGAGAAACTATTGAGAAAGAGTCATTCATTTAAAGAGGCAGTGCAGTCAAAAACGTGATTTTCCTGTGTTTTATATATATTTACACACTGTGAGGTTGGAATAATACTGTGAAATTGTGAAAATTATGATAGTGCACTGTTTGAAAAGACCGCCTGAAACTTCAGCTTGTTTGGCTGCATATTTTTTTTGGTAACCAATACATCAGATAATGATAGGCTCACCGTTCAGTCATTTTAACTGCCATTTAATCCAAAAGCAAAAAATACAAGATACACATTTCAAAACTGTTATTTTTGAAGTGCTAAATACAAAGAATAGTAGATGGTCAATATAATTTTCCATACAGTATTTTACTATAACTCGCACAATTTTTAAAAATAATTTGTTTCTAATGGCAGGTTGTGAGCATGTTGAGAAATATGCCAGTCTTACAGTTTCATTATCCTTATACAGTACATGCTGTACGTTGGACAAATCATCAGAAATAGAGGTATTGTAATGCAGTTGGCTACTGTAAAAACGTAGTACAGTGTTGTATGCCATTTCTGTCCCATGCAACATTGTACAAGATCACTTTTTTTTTACGTGCCTTGTCAACTGATACAGTAGTGACTGCCTGTCTGCTTACAGTGTATTAATGAAATTCAGATAATGAGTGGAATATACTGTTATATATAACCCAGGTAGTTCAACAGCGCATTGTACTCTGCACTATAATTCCAAATGGTAGCACATAGTGTCCTATTGAAGCACACTGGCTGATGGAGAATGATGTAGTATTTACAGCCACATCCATGATTAGATTTAACCTTCCAACATAAATTGATGTCAAATCGATACATTTGTGAGGTAAAAATATAGAAAATGAAAATCTAACCACTTGTATTCATAATTATATTGTTGCTTGTAAATTACAACTTTAGACTACTACATTACTACCTAAAGTCCCTTCAGAAAGTATTCATACCCCTTGATTTATTCCACATGTTGTGCTACACATGTTGTGTTTGAATTCAAAATGGATTCAATTTATTTTTCCGCTCACCCATCTACACACAATACCCCATAATGACAAAGTGAAAACATGTATAATAAAAAAAACATTTGCAAATGTATTGAAAATGAAATACAAAAATATTACATTTACATACAGTGAGGGAAAAAAGTATTTGATCCCCTGCTGATTTTGTACGTTTGCCCACTGACAGTCTATAATTTTAATGGTAGGTTTATTTTAACAGTGAGAGACAGAATAACAACAAAAAATCCAGAAAAACGCTTGTCAAAAATGTTATAAATTGATTTGCATTTTAATGAGAGAAATAAGTATTTGACCCCCTCTCAATCAGAAAGATTTCTGGCTCCCAGGTGTCTTTTATACAGGTAAGGAGCTGAGATTAGGAGCACACTCTTAAAGGGAGTGCTAATAATCTCAGCTTGTTACCTGTATAAAAGACACCTGTCCACAGAAGCAATCAATCAATCAGATTCCAAACTCTCCACCATGGCCAAGACCAAAGAGCTCCAATACAACAGGTGTAGACATTACCGTGAAATGCTTACTTACATACCAGGCGGTGATGCAACCAGTCAGGATGCTCTCGATGGTGCAGCTGTATAACTTTTTGAGGATCTGAGGACCCATGCCAAATCTTTTCAGTCTCCTGAGGGGGAATAGGCTTTGTCGTGCCCTCTTCACGACTGTCTTGGTGTGTTTGGACCATGATAGTTTGTTGGTGATGTGGACACCAAGGAACTTGAAGCTCTCAACCTGTTCCACTACAGCCCCGTCGATGAGAATGGGGGCATGCTCAATCCTCTTTTTTTTCCTGTAGTCCACAATCATCTCCTTTGTCTTGGTCACGTTGAGGGAGAAGTTGTTGTCCTGGCACCACACGGCCAGGTCTCTGACCTCCTCCCTATAGGCTGTCTCATCGTTGTCGGTGATCAGGCCTACCACTGTTGTGTCGTCAGCGAACTTAATGATGACTAGAGTTGGAAACACATCAGATGGCTTCCACAACATGTGAACAATATCAGATTTTTTTTTTATTGATAGACCTAACAACTAGAAATGGGCAGATGTTTTAGTAAGTGGTGTCAGGTGTGGTCACGGGACATTTCCAAGTGTCCCTATACCTCTCCAAAGTGGCATATGTCTGTAAATTAGATAATTCCAGTGCTATTACATATTCGCAATCCCTAAATGCTATGTGTTCTGTATAAAAACACAATTTCTACCATATCAACCTCACTCAAACATTGTGGTGGTGTTATAGTGTCAAGGTTCTGATGTGGATGCGGTGGTGGAGTCAAGCGCAGGACACAGAGGAATAGTCAAGACGACTTTACTCAATACCTCTTAAGGTACACACAAAATAACAGCCTCCAAAACACAAGAGGTGTAACAAATACGCGAGTGCGTAAATCCCACAAAAGCCAAAGACACAGAACCTAAACATACAAGACAGGCGGACAATAACACACAAAATGCAAACCTAATACAGGGGAACTTATAGGATACATAATCAAGACAGAATACGAAACAAGTGCACCAACTAGACATAACCAAACAAACATCGAAAACATCAAGCGGTAGTAGCTAGTACTCCGGGGACAATGAACGCCGAAGCCTGCCCGAGCAAGGAGGAGGAGCAGCCTCGGAGGTCTCCGTGACAGTACCCCCCCCTTGACCCCGGCCTCAGGGACAGCCAGGAGGAAGCGGAACAGGGCGCGTAGGATGACTCCGGTGGAACTCCGTCAGGAGGGAGGGATCTAAAATGTCCCTCCTAGGCACCCAGCACCGTTCCTCCGGTCCGTACCCCTCCCACTCCACGAGATACTGCAGACCCCCCATCCGACGTCTCGAATCTACGATGGACCGGACTGAGTACGCCGGAGCCCCCTCGATGTCCAGTGGGGGCGGAGGAGTCTCCCGTATCTCACTGTCCTGGAGTGGACCAGCTACCACCGGCCTGAGGAGAGACACATGGAACGAGGGGTTAATGCGATAATCATTAGGCAGTTGTAACCTGTAACAAACCTCGTTCAATCTCCTCAGGACTTTAAATGGCCCCACAAACCGCCGACCCAGCTTCCGGCAGGGCAGGCGAAGGGGCAGGTTTCGAGTCGAGAGCCAGACCCGGTCTCCTGGTGCATACACCAGAGCCTCACTGCGGTGGCGATCGGCGCTCGCCTTTTGCCGCCTGATGGCACGCTGCAAATGAACGTGCGCAGCATTCCACGTCTCCTCCGAGCGCCGAAACCACTCATCCACCGCAGGGGCCTCGATCTGGCTCTGATGCCAAGGTGCCAGAACCGGCTGGTAACCTAACACACACTGGAAAGGTGTCAGGTTAGTCGATGAATGACGGAGGGAGTTCTGGGCTATCTCTGCCCAGGAATATATCCCGACCACTCCCCTGCCGGGTCCTGGCAATATGATCTCAGAAACCTACCCACATCCTGGTTCACTCTCTCCACCTGCCCATTACTCTCAGGGTGGAAACCCGAGGTAAGGCTAACCGAGACCCCCAAGCGTTCCATGAACGCCCTCCAGACTCTAGAGGTGAATTGGGGACCCCGATCAGACACTATATCCTCGGGTACCCCGGAGTGCCGGAAGACGTGGGTAAACAAAGCCTCAGCAGTCTGTAGGGCAGTAGGGAGACCCGGCATTGGGATGAGACGACATGCTTTAGAGAACCGATCCACAACGACTAGAATGGTGGTATTCCCCTGGGAGGGGGGAAGGTCCGTGACAAAGTCTACCGAGAGGTGAGACCACGGCCGTTGTGGAACGGGTAGGGGTTGTAACTTCCCCCTGGGCAGGTGTCTAGGCGCCTTACACTGAGCGCACACCGAGCAGGAGGAGACATAAACCCTCACGTCCCTAGCCAATGTTGGCCACCAGTACTTGTCACTAAGGCAGTGCACTGTCCGGCCGATACCAGGATGTCCAGAGGAGGGTGACGTATGAGCCCAATATATGAGGCGATCACGAATCTCGAGCGGAACGTACGTCCGCCCCACCGGACACTCTGGAGGAGTAGGGTCGGTGCGAAACGCCCGCTCGATCTCCGCATCGACCTCCCACACCACCGGTGCCACCAGACAAGACTCCGGCAGTATGGGCGTGGGCTCAATGGACCTCTCCTCTGCATCATATCGCCGGGACAGGGCGTCTGCCTTACCGTTCTGGGACCCTGGGATGTACGTGAGCTTAAACACAAACCGGGCCAGAAACATGGTCCACCTAGCCTGACGAGGGTTCAGTCTCCTAGCTGCCCGGATGTACTCCAGGTTACGATGGTCAGTCAGAATGAGAAAAGGGTGTTGAGCCCCCTCAAGCCAATGCCTCCACACCTTTAGGGCTTGAACCACGGCGAGCAGCTCCCTGTCCCCCACGTCATAATTACGTTCCGCCGGGCTGAGCTTCTTAGAGTAAAAGCGCAGGGCCGGAGTTTAGGGGGTGCCTGAGCGTTGAGACAGTACAGCCCCAATACCGGCCTCTGACGCGTCCACCTCCACCTGGAACGCTAAAGCGGGATCCGGATGCGCCAGCACCGGAGCAGAGGTGAACAGGTCCTTCAGTTTACTAAACACCCTGTCCGCCTCAGCTGACCACTGCAAACGCACCGGGCCCCCCTTCAGCAGGGAGGTGATGGGAGCTGCCACCTGTCCAAAACCCCGGATAAACCTCCGGTAGTAATTGGCAAAACTAAAAAACCGCTGCACTTCCTTAACCGTGGTTGGAGTCTGCCAATTACGCACGGCTGAAACGCGGTCAATCTCCATCTCCACCCCTGACGCGGACAATTGATGGCCCAGGAAGGAGTTGGACTCCTGGAAAAACAGACATTTCTCTGCCTTGACATACAAGTCATGCTCCAACAGCCTACCCAACACTCGACGCACCAGGGCTACATGCTCGGCTCGTGTAGAAGAGTAAACTAGTATGTCGTCAATATACACTACTACACCCTGCCCATGCAAATCCCGGAAGATCTCGTCCACAAAGGATTGGAAGACTGAAGGAGCATTCATTAACCCGTATGGCATGACGAGATACTCGTAGTGACCCGAGGTGGTACTAAATGCTGTCTTCCATTCATCTCCCTCCCTAATACGCACCAAGTTGTATGCGCTCCTGAGATCCAGTTTTGTGAAGAAACGCGCTCCGTGTAATGATTCCGTCATACTCGCAATCAGAGGGAGTGGATAACTGTATTTCACAGTGTTCTGATTGAGACTACGGTAATCAATACACGGGCGCAACCCTCCATCCTTCTTCTTCACAAAAAAGAAACTCAAGGACGCAGGGGAAGTGGAGGGCCGTATGTATCCCTGTCTCAGAGACTCGGCTATGTATGTCTCCATAGCCACCTTCTCCTCTTGAGACAGAGGATACACATGACTATGTGGAAGTGCAGCACCTGCCTGGAGGTCTATCGCACAATCCCCCTGTCTATGAGGTGGCAATCGCGTCGCCCTAGTCTTGCTGAACACTAGTGCCAAATCATCATACTCAGGAGGAATGTGCAGTGCGGGTAATTGGTTCGGACTCTCCACCGTGGTCGCCCCTACGGAAACACCTAGACATTGCCCAACACACTGGGCAGACCACTCTTTGAGAGCCCTCTGTTGCCACGAAATGGTGGGGTCATGGGCGATTAACCAAGGAAGCCCCAGCACCACGGGATACGCAGGAGAGTCGATCAGATATAACTGAATGAACTCCTCATGACCCCCCTGCGCCTTCATCTTTAGTGGCGCTGTGACCGCCCTAATCAACCCAGATCCCAACGGATGGCTATCTAAGGCATGAATCTGGAAAGGCACATCTACTGGTCGGAGGGGAATCTCTAACTTAACACAAAAATTACGATCAATAATATTCCCAGCTGCGCCTGAATCGACTAGCGCCTTATGCTGGGAATGAGATGCAACCTGGGGGAATACTACAGGTATACACATGTGACCAACAGAGAGCTCTGGGTGAGTTGGGCGCCTACTCACCTGAAATGACTCCCCAGTGCGTGACCTGTTGCCTCGATCCCCTGGAGACCCTCCCCAGCACCGAACCGCAGTGTGTCCTCTACGGCCACAGTTGGTGCAGGGGACGGCCTCCCTCCAGATCTCTCTCCTCCTCTCTCTAGCGCCATCACCCCCGAGCTCCATAGGCCTCGGCTCAGAGGTGCTGGGGGATGGAATGGACGGCCCCAACTCCGGACGTCCGCGGGTGGCCAGCAGGGTATCCAGACGGTTTGACATGTCCACCAACTGGTCGAAGGTTAAATTGGTGTCCCTGCAGGCCAACTCTCGTCGAACGTCCTCTCGCAGGCTGCACCGATAGTGGTCGATGAGGGCCCTCTCATTCCACCCCGCATCCGCCGCTAGAGTCCGGAAGTCCAGGGCGAACTCTTGTGCGCTCCTCTTCCCCTGTCGGAGGTGGAACAGACGCTCCCCCGCCGCTTTACCCTCTGGGGGATGATCGAAAACAGCCCTGAAGCGGCGGGAGAACTCCGCGTAGCTGATGGTGGCGGCGTCTATTCCCCTCCATTCGGCATTGGCCCACTCCAAAGCCTTGCCGGAGAGACAGGAGATGAGGGCGGAAACGCTCTCGTATCCCGAGGGCGCCGGGTGTATGGTTGCCAGGTAGAGCTCCACCTGAAGGAGGAACCCCTGACACCCGGCTGCGGTGCCATCATATGCCCTCGGGAGCGAGAGCCGAATCCCACTGGATTCCGGAGCTGGTATGATGGGGCTGGCCGATGGTGGTGTGGGCAAGCCTCCTCTCTCCAATCGGCGCAGGGTGTTCATGACTTCTTGCATGGCAGCGCCGAGTTGCTGGATCATGGCGTCCTGGCTGCTGACCCGCTCCTTCAGTGACTCGATCACCGCCGCTGCTGCTCCTGCTGACTCCATAGGTGGTGTGTTATTCTGTCAAGGTTCTGATGTGGATGCGGTGGTGGAGTCAAGCGCAGGACACAGAGGAATAGTCAAGACGACTTTACTCAATACCTCTTAAGGTACACACAAAATAACAGCCTCCAAAACACAAGAGGTGTAACAAATACGCGAGTGCGTAAATCCCACAAAAGCCAAAGACACAGAACCTAAACATACAAGACAGGCGGACAATAACACACAAAATACAAACCTAATACAGGGGAACTTATAGGAGACATAATCAAGACAGTATACGAGACAGGTGCACCAACTAGACATAACCAAACAAACATCGAAAACATCAAGCGGTAGTAGCTAGTACTCCGGGGACGACGAACGCCGAAGCCTGCCCGAGCAAGGAGGAGGAGCAGCCTCGGCGGTCTCCGTGACATATAGGGTATCCAGGGTACATTCAAGTGTCCTTTCAACCTCTCCAAAGTGTCAGATTGTGGTAATCACACTGTTTTTGCACACTGGATGTGCCTAAAAGTTATTGTTCACTATAAAAACTAAATGTCTACAACACCAACCTCACTCAAACATTGTGGTGGTGTCGGGGGACATAGAGGGGATATCCAAGTGTTTTTTCAACCTCTCCAAAGTGCCTGAATGTTTAGCCTAGGCATATCCAGTGTATTGGTCCCACATACAAATGAACTGTTTACAAAAACAATATAAAAGCAACAGATATACATGAAAAATAAAAAAAAAGTATTATCTTCACTAAAAAAGGTGCAAAAGTAGAAATAAGCTGAACTATTTACAAATGGCATTTGTGTTCATTTTACATCCCAGTTGTAGATGATTAGATTTCACTTTCACTATAGCGTGTGCATGTCGTGATAGTCTTTGAAGCGGTCCCTCTCTGCCAGGAAACAAAAAGCGAACTGGTATTTCGGACTGAAGATCTGGCATTTCACCTTTTTTTCCCCACTGTGTTTTGTGCAATGATTGCAGTTCTTCCTTTTGTCTTTTGGCAAGTGTGTTGGATAGTTGCGCTCACCTTGAGTGGAGGGTCTTGTGATGGTTGTGAGGTTGCTTTGGGCCCCCAATTCAGCCATTTCCAACACCAGCTGCTATCGGAAGGCCAACTGGGAGAGAGGGGTTTGACCTTTTACTTGTGGAGAATGAAAGCATTTACTGTAGCAATGTCCACAAAGTGGTAAAAAAAAGTCTTATACCACTTCCTGGTCGTGTGTTGGACCTGGTAGTAGCCTATCAGAGCATCAGATAGGTCAACATCCCCCATGCTGGCATTGTAGTCCTTCACAGAAACAGGAATGGGGACATTCTTCCTCACCCATGCCCCATTGCCATTTTTCACCCTCCTTGAGACATTGTCGTAATTTAATGCCTTATGCTGTGTGGTGAGCATGGTTACTTCCCTAGTGTCCTTCCATTTCACAAAAAACAGCTTGTTAGTCCTGATCCAACATATGGTCCCCCTTTCCGCTGTCTTTGTCATGTTCTTTACCTTGGTCTTGGGGAAACCGATTCTGTTTATTTTATAAAGCCCTTTTTACATCAGCAGTTGCCACAAAGTGCAATACAGGTACCCAGCCTAAAACCACAAAGAGCAAGCAATGCAGATGTGGAAGCACAGTGGCTAGGAAAAAACTCCCTAGAAAGGCAGGAACCTAGGAAGAAACCTAGAGAGGAACCAGGCTCTGAGGGGTGCCCAGTCCTCTTCTAGCTGTGCCGGGTGGAGATACAGTGGGGAAAAAAAGTATTTAGTCAGCCACCAATTGTGCAAGTTCTCCCACTTAAAAAGATGAGAGAGGCCTGTAATGTTCATCATAGGTACACGTCAACTATGACAGACAAATTGAGATTTTTTTTCTCCAGAAAATCACATTGTAGGATTTTTTATGAATTTATTTGCAAATGATGGTGGAAAATAAGTATTTGGTCACCTACAAACAAGCAGGATTTCTGGCTCTCACAGACCTGTAACTTCTTCTTTAAGAGGCTCCTCTGTCCTCCACTCGTTACCTGTATTAATGGCACCTGTTTGAACTTGTTATCAGTATAAAAGACACCTGTCCACAACCTCAAACAGTCACACTCCAAACTTCACTATGGCCAAGACCAAAGAGCTGTCAAAGGACACCAGAAACAAAATTGTAGACCTGCACCAGGCTGGGAAGACTGAATCTGCAATAGGTAAGCAGCTTGGTTTGAAGAAATCAACTGTGGGAGCAATTATTAGGAAATGGAAGACATACAAGACCACTGATAATCTCCCTCGATCTGGGGCTCCGCGCAAGATCTCACCCCGGGTCAAAATGATCACAAGAACGGTGAGCAAAAATCCCAGAACCACACTGGGGGACCTAGTGAATGACCTGCAGAGAGCTGGGACCAAAGTAACAAAGCCTACCATCAGTAACACACTACGCCGCCAGGGACTCAAATCCTGCAGTGCCAGACGTGTCCCCCCTGCTTAAGCCAGTACATGTCCAGGCCCGTCTGAAGTTTGCTAGAGTGCATTTGGATGATCCAGAAGAGGATTGGGAGAATGTCATATGGTCAGATGAAACCAAAATTGAACTTTTTTGGTAAAAACTCAACTCGTCGTGTTTGGAGGACAAAGAATGCTGAGTTGCATCCAAAGAACACCATACCTACTGTGAAGCATGGGGGTGGAAACATCATACTTTGGGGCTGTTTTTCTGCAAAGGGACCAGGAAGACTGATCCGTGTAAAGGAAAGAATGAATGGGGCCATGTATCGTGAGATTTTGAGTGAAAACCTCCTTCCATCAGCAAGGGCATTGAAGATGAAACGTGGCTGGGTCTTTCAGCATGACAATGATCCCAAACACACCGCCCGGGCAACGAAGGAGTGGCTTCGTAAGAAGCATTTCAAGGGCCTGGAGTGGCCTAGCCAGTCTCCAGATCTCAACCCCATAGAAAATCTTTGGAGGGAGTTGAAAGTCCGTGTTGCCCAGCGACAGCCCCAAAACATCACTGCTCTAGAGGAGATCTGCATGGAGGAATGGGCCAAAATACCAGCAACAGTGTGTGAAAACCTTGTGAAGACTTACAGAAAACGTTTGACCTGTGTCATTGCCAACAAAGGGTATATAACAAAGTATTGAGAAACTTTTGTTATTGACCAAATACTTTTTTTCCACCATAATTTGCAAATAAATTCATAAAAAATCCTACAATGTCATTTTCTGGATTTTTTTTCTCATTTTGTCTGTCATAGTTGACGTGTACCTATGATGAAAATTACAGGCCTCTCTCATCTTTTTAAGTGGGTAAAACTTGCACAATTGGTGGCTGACTAAATACTTTTTTTCCCCACTGTAAGAGTACATGGCCATTAAGGCTAGATCGTTTGTCCAAGATGTTCAAACACAACTTCATGTTTTCATGGCACTATGGGCCACATTTGCTGTAAGAGGAAGGCATTTGTCACCTCAAAGACATACACAGGAAAGCAGAGTGCAGACTTGTAGGATGCAGTTACACAATGGGATAAAAGGGGAGATGGGGCTGAGGCAAGGGTTAGTGTGTTTATATTTAGAAAACTTCTGTCCAACTTTTCAAAGACTGACACGCACTCACCAGCGCGCACACATGCATAAGTCACTGAACATACACAAATTAAATACATTTAGCTCTGACCCCTTAATGACCAGTCAGCTAGTCACAGAGGAAAGAAGTATAGAGAGATAAACTGGAAGGGAGGATTGGAAGGGTTTCAGAGGTCTGGGTGTGTAAGTGTCAAAAGCAGAGTTCTAAGATCCCACTGCAAACAACCACAGAGGCAGGCCAAAGTACAATCAAAGGTTCTTTATTATAAATTCAGCTTTTACAACAATGACAACACACAGTATCACTGCGGCCCAATTAGAAACGTATAAAAGGGCTAGGATTTAGGTCTATAGGTTAACTATGAGCACCGGGGCAAACTAACACAGCAGTTGATTGACTCACTCCCTGTCCAAATGGTGCACTGAAGGAAAGTTCCAGTTCCTTTTGACTCTAGTTCTGGGATGTGTTTAGCAATTAGTTTGGGGAGGGAGGAGGTGATAGGGAATTGGCAACAGCTGTCTCAATGTCACTTTAGTCCATGCCAATCTTTGGAATCATAGCAGTACAAGCAAGCAAAATAGTCCATGCGATTCAATTCGATTTCACACTTGAGAATGTAAGGAATTAAGTGAAAGGCAATCGTTGTAAACAACACACAGCACACATGATTAAAAGGCACTCATAATTAGGCATGATGTCAAATAATAAGCCCTGTCTGTGCACTGTAATGGAAAACTGTAATTTATACAGTAATTTTCAGTATTATCAACAGTAAAATACTCTGAAATGTTTTACTGCAGCATACTTTAAATGATGGTGCATTGTAGGAAAATGTTGTGGGCGGGGAAAGATTTGCTGTATTTCGAATGTACTGTAATTTCACCCCACAGAATTCAGTACCGTACCGTGTCTTTGGAATGCCAAAAACCTTTTGACCACTAGTGGTTGCATGGTATTGTTGTTTCTGGATCGTTAACATGTTTTGACGCATGCCTTGTAAGAGGCTATATTTGTTTCAGTGAGAATGCTGTACCAATTTAACTCCTATGTGGTAATATTGCCCCATCAATTTTGTTGGGGACTAACTTCTAAACTTGAAATATGAAATATCCTTATTCATGTTACCGTATTAAAACTGAGGGTATGGAAATCTACTGAGTGATAAAGGGGAGTGCAGGAAGAACCTGTTATTGTTAAATCTCAGGTATCCTATGGAGAGGAGAAGGGCCACAGTCCGGTTCCAGTCAACAGATAAGGTAGGACAGAGTGAGGAATGTGGGCTGAGGTCAGGTCAGATGAAGTGAGAAAGAACAGGCACCACTTAAGTTCCTGTCTAGCAACAGAGATGTATTGGCTGTCTAGATGTTCAAGGAGTTGACTCCGCCCAGTGGAGGGTATAAATATATGTACTTGTGAAACGTCTTTGTCTTATGCAGCTGTTTGACCCAGTGGGTGAATAAACTCGGCCATGAGTTTTACTCTGTTTATTTAGAACCTAACAATTTAAAATGTATAGGGGACAGATTGGAGTGGCAGCAAGTTTTAAACCTTAAATGTTTGAGCATTTTGACATGTCCTTTTGGTCTGTTTTGCACTGCCAGTTTGGAAGGCTTTGTTAAGGCCTCTAGAAATGCAAGTAATATAAAACACCAAATATTCATTAATATGCTGTAATGTGTAAACACTATACCTAGCAGCCAACCTGCTTGCACCAATGCCTTGTAATTACAAACCCATCCCCTCAAGGAATTTAATTAATTCATCCATTCATTTCAGTTATGGTACCATTGACTTTTTTTATAGTATAATACAGTCGATTTTATGGTATTGTACTGTTTGTCATTAAACAGTACTTGCTTTGATACTGTATTTATATAACAGTAGGTGTACTGCAATATGAAATACAGAATTTTACTTGCCACTGAGCTGCCTGTAAGTTACTGTCAAATTCACGGCAACCACTTTACAGTGTGAGTAGACACCAGTGTGAGTCCATCCTGACTCCTGCTGTGTAAGCTGATATCTGTTCTCCCTCTCTGGGTCTGAAACTGGGGGAAAGGTCCCTGAGTTACTGATGGCTTCACTGAGTCTGTGTGTGTTTGTGTTACTAATTCCCCCCTCACGCACTCCCCTAAACCCCAGCAGTGTGTTCTGGATAGAGTTGCAAAATTCCGGGGAACTTTCAATAAATTCCCTGGTTTTCCAGAAATGCCGGTTGGAGGATTCCCAGAATCAGGAGGGAATAAGCAGGAAATTCAGAATCTTCCAACCAGGATTTCTGGAAAACCAGGGATTTTATTAAAAGTTCCTGGAATGTTGAAACCCTAGTTCTGGAAGATCTCAGCAGCAGTGTTGTTGGGGTCAGCCAGCATACACAAGCACACACACAAAAACACACACAGATAATTCAAGCAGGATGTCTGTCTCTGGTATGACATGAATTGGGCCTCATTGTTCCTTGCCTCTGCAGGACATGGCAGAATTCTCCGATGTTAAGTCAGATATTGTGAGATTAAGTTGCATATTACAAAATCTTCTGTTAGGTAGGTCTGGGCAGGTCCCAGTTGAGCAACTCCACACAGTACATCAGCAAGAGACGGTTGCATGACTCCTTTACACAAAGTATGAGGCCTGAACATGTCTGTATGTTGATAGAGTTTATTAACCTGGTGTGTCATCACTCAGGATAGCAGTTAGAAATTCTTGGCTCAGTTATCACAATATCCTCCCTCCACCTTTAACTCCCTCCTCTCGCTCCTCTCTGAGAGAACAATGCTTGCTTCCATGTCACACGGGTTCACATTAGTTTATTACATGCATGATTTCTTCCCTGTTTGGAAAGGACCTTTAAACTCACAATAGGCGGGATAAAGAGGTCAATCGACCTCGACCAAAACAATGGAATTGCCATGGGAACGCGTGGGGGAAAGATCCTGTCTCCTCATTGCCCCCTAAAGTTATCCTACATTTAGGCTATTGTTTATATGTGTATTTCACATTATGTTGAGGTAAGAATCGGAGTATAATGCTTGTATGGATGTCAACCCCCAATACATGTTCATATCTTCATCGTTACCAATCAAATGCATTACAGTTAAAAATGACTTAGGCTACCATCAACAATTTCTGTATGCTAACCAGCTTATACGAATAGGAGTTAGCATTTAGCAGTCACTTCTTCTAAACCTGAAAAGGTTTGCAATGAAAACAGCCAAATATATCCAAATTGCACTTACAGTGCCTTGCAAAAGTATTCATCCCCCTTGCCGTTTTTCCTATTTTGTTGCATTACAACCTGTAATTTAAATTGATTTTATTTGGATTTCATGTAATGGACATACACAAAATTGTCCAAATTGGTGAAGTGAAAAAAATTAAAAAATATACAAAATAAATAACAGAAAAGTGGTACATGCATATGTATTCACCCCCTTTGCTATGAAGCCCCTAAATAAGATCTGGTGCAACCAATTACCTTCAGGAGTCACATAATTAGTTAAATAAATAAAGTCCACCTGTGTGCAATCTAAGTGTCACATGATCTCAGTATATGTACACCTGTTCGGAAAGGCCCCAGAGTCTGCAACACCACTAAGCAAGGGGCACCACCAAGCAAGCTGTCACGCCCTGGCCTTGAGAGGCCTGTTGTCTTTAGTTGGTTTGGTCAGGGTGTGAGGATCTATGTGAGTATTTCTATGTTTAGGATCTAGATGTGGTGTTTCTATGTTTGGCCGGGTGTGATTCCCAATCAGAGACAGCTGTCGCTCGTTGTCTCTGATTGGGGATCATACTTGAGTAGCCTGGTTGCCTACCTTAGTTGTGGGATCTTGTTCCGTGTTAGGCTTGTATGTGTTTAGCCTGAGGACTTCACGTTACGTTGTTTCTTGTTTTGTCTATGTTTATTGAGTTAAATAAACATGTTCGCATACCACGCTGCACCTTGGTCTGACCCGTCTCTCAATGATCGTGACACAAGCGGCACCATGAAGACCAAGGAGCTCTCCAAACAGGTCAGGGACAAAGTTGTGGAGAAGTACAGATCAGGGTTGGGTTATAAAAAAATATTAGAAACTTTTAACATCCCACGGAGCAACATTCTTAAAAAATGGAAAGAATATGGCACCACAACAAACCTGCCAAGAGTGGGCCGTCCACCAAAACTCACGGACCAGGCAAGGAGGGCATTAATCAGAGAGGCAACAAAGAGACCAAAGATAACCCTGAAGGCGCTGCAAAGCTCCACAGTGGAGATTGGAGTATCTGTCCATAGGACCACTTTAAGCTGTACACTCCACAGAGCTGGGCTTTACGGAAGAGTGGCCAGAAAAAGCCATTGCTTCAAGAAAAAAATAAGCAAACACATTTGGTGTTCGCCAAAAGCCATGTGGGAGACTCCCCAAACATATGGAAGAAAGTACTCTGGTCAGATGAGACAAAAATTGAGCTTTTTGGCCATCAAGGAAAACGCTATGTCTGGCGCAAACCCAACACCTCTCTTCACCCCGAGAACACCATCCCCACAGTGAAGCATGGTGGTGGCAGCATCATAATGTGGGGATGTTTTTCATCGGCAGGGACTGGGAAACTGGTCAGAATTGAAGGAATGATGGATGGCGCTAAATACAGGGAAATTCTTGAGGGAAACCTGTTTCAGTCTTCCAGAGATTTGAGACTGGGATGGAGATTCACCTTCCAGCAGGACAATGACCCTAAGCATACTGCTAAAGCAACGCTCGAGTGGTTTAAGCGGAAACATTTACAGTAAATGTCTTGGAATGGCCTAGTCAAAGCCCTCAATCCAATTGAGAATCTGTGGTATGACTTAAAGATTTCTGTACACCAGCGGAACCCATCCAACTTGAAGGAGCTGGAGCAGTTTTGCCTTGAAGAATGGGCAAAAATCCCAGTGGCTAGATGTGCGAAGCTTATAGAGACATACCCCAAGAGACTTGCAGCTGTAATTGCTGCAAAAGGTGGCTCTACAAAGTATTGCCTTGGAAGGGGGTTCTGTTTTTTTGTCTTATTTCTTGTTTGTTTCACAATAAAAAATTTTTTGCATCTTCAAAGTGGTAGGCATGTTGTGTAAATCAAATGATACAAACCCCCCAAAAATTCATTTTAATTCCAGGTTGTAAGGCAAAAAATAGGACAAATGCCAAGGGGGGTGAATACTTTCGCAAGGCACTGTAAGTACCCACATTGGGTCTGTTACAATACATAAATCATGACAGATTTGACAAATATCCACTTTGTTAGATCAGATCTGGTCGATGAAACATCTGCGTTACATTGACTCCTTTACCGCATCTATGCTTGCCTACCATAACTCATTACATGACGAGAGCAATGGAGAAACAGATGCCTTGTGCAAAAATGTCCATCAAATAAAAATCCCACTTACAAGAATTGTAATAGTTACATTATATTTCACATGATAAGATTAGAAGCATTATATCTTATTGGAGTTGTATAAATGTAAGGTGCTTGCTTACTCAATCTATAATGATCCTTTTCTTTAAAAGTATAAATTCACCATTTTATATTGTTTACAAAGGACAAAAAAGCATTACAAAAACAAAGAAAAATATATGGTATATACATTTTTTCTAAAAACAACCAACACCTGAAGAGTATTGGCTTAGTGGGAGTTTGGTTTTCTAATGCTGTCTTTGGTCTGATAGCTTTGGTCTACAGTAATTTAGATCTGGTGGCTCGAATACCCGAGCCGACAAGGTGAAAATTCTGTCAATGTGCCCTTGAGCAAGGCAGCCTAATTTGCTCCAGGGACGCCATACTACTATGGCTGACCCTGTAAAACAAAACATTTCACTGCACCTATTCGGTGTATGTGACAATAAAATGATACTAAAAAAAACATATTGAGATCTAGGATCAGCTTATAGCATCTTACCCTGCGCCATGTCCTAACCTTAACCATAAGAGAGATGGAAAAAGATCTGTCCCTGTATCAGTGGAAAGGGGACCACTCAGACTGGTCTCAGAAAATGACACGCTATGTTACCACGGCTCAGATACAGCACTGGCAGTTTGGGAGCAGTAATAGTGTAGAGATATTTAAACACTCCTCATTGGCCAACAGGAGGAGAGAGAGAGAAACAGTTCCTCCCATGGACAAAATGGAGGACACAAAGTAAGAGATGGACTCTCCCTGAGAAAGATGCCCACGGAGCGCTTCTCATCTCTGTAGTCTTCATCATGACTCTTTAGAGAATTAGATCGATACATTCTTCTTCTCTGGCTACCGGCTCGCAATTCAGTTCAATTATCTTTCTCTCTCAGGCCTCTCTCATGCTGCCATGCTCTGCAGTTCTTTGGAGGCGGTGTTGTTGTCTGGACTCTTTACTCCGTTCACCACAGTGTATCTCTGTCCCGCCTGCTGGCCTTGTTGTCCTGCCCTATGTCTCAGGACGAGGAGAGAGAGCAGGAAGCAGACAAACGCTCCGCAGACAAACAACACCTGCAGTCCCAGGAACCTGGACATAAAAGGAAACTATAAATATAATATATCCAAGATATTCTGTATATTCTATAACAGACCTGGGTCTAATACATACTGTATGGTAAATACTTCCAAATACTTGAGCTGCGCTTGATTTAGTTTGCCTGGTAAAATGGTCCCTAAAGTGCAATGGAATGGTCCCAAAAGTGCAAACTCTAAGTATGGCTGATATGGCTGACATGGAGGTGTGAGTCATTGTGCGGGTGGAGGGTATATCTGCTGGTGCTTGCCTCTGTCTGAAGAGGTCCATGTTGTAGTAGTGACACGATGTGTTCCTCCCACACTTCTTCCCCCAGAGGATACAGGTGGTGTCTATGGCAACGCCGTACAGGACTGGGGCTGGCAGGAATGCTGTAGACACACACATACACCAATTATAAACACACATCCATGTGAACACACGCACACACAGACATGCATGTGCACACACACACATACACAATTGGCTGAGAGGCTGTGAGATTATTATTATTGAGTGGCAGTGTTGATATGTGTTATTATCCCTGTAGAGATGTGTTTTCAGAGTTTACATGGTCCTGCTTCATGTCACCTAACAGGACAGCCAGAGAGGAATTTTGGGGATGGATTTTTAAAAAGGCATTTTTTCCAAGACGTTTGCTGTTCAAACCGTGGATGTCGAGCAGAAAGGTCCATCACTGTAACAGTGAATCACTGTGTATATGTCGTTTATCTACATTTCTTGGAATCCCGGCCAAATATGTGAGAGTGTGGCTGTCTGTGGAATGTTGATATAACTCACCCAGCACTCTGAAGAGCATGTACTGAACTCCCACAGCAAAAGACTTATCCTCTGGTCTCACTGTCCTGCAGGGGAGAAAGAGGGAGAGAGCGAGAGTGAGAGAAGGAAAAAGTGAAAGAGTGGGTAAAGGGGATGAAGAGGGAGAAGATGGGAGAGGATGGGAGAGGGGTCAACATCAGTCACAGTAACAGAGCCAGTTCTGGCGTGAAGAAGTTACTGACCAGCAAGATGGAGTCTGCGTTTAGGTCAGAGTGAAACAGAACAGCTGAATGGATGCAGTAAACTATGTCAGACGTATTATACACACATCATACACACACACACACACACACACATACACTTTGCATTGCTCAAATATCAATATGCAAAAACTACCCCCATCCACTTTATCTTGAAATATTTGTTGTTACATGTGCAGTTGCTGTCTGATAAATGAAAGTGACAGTGTGTGAAGAGTTAAACATCTATAGGTAATGTTTAGCGGACTGTCTAAGTGTTACTCAGTGAGGAAGAGGAAAGCTCAGTTCTTTATTCCCTTGTTATGTTTGCTATCATCCCCACAGGCCCAGTCATGCTGATCATAGACCAACCAACAGACACACACAGTGCTGATGTGTATCTGGTTTGGGTAGGCTCAAACATGCTGAAACGAAGGAGGAATGTGTTAGAACCAACCGAGCCACCGTGACGGATGATGATGTTATGATACAGTAGCAGCAATGGAACTTGTGTCTGTGTCCCTGCAATAACTAATAAGCGAGTACGTGAGAGAACTCAGATACCTCTGGCTTTACCGTGGGGAGACGACTGCACATGACTCTCCTCTCTCTCTCTCTCTCTCTCTCTCTCTCTCACTCTCTCACTCTCTCACGCTCTCTGTAGGTAGGTAGGTGATTAGTGTGTGTGTTCATGTGTGTATGGGTGCATGTCTGTGTGTGTGTGTGCTGTACCTCAGTATCATCATGTATGATGGCGTCTGTGAGAAGGATGCGATGAAGCAGGTGAGGGCAGAGAGAACCATGAAGGGCAAGAGGAGGTGTTTACAGCCGCTACCGCATGTCCCCGGCAACGCATAACCATGGGACCCGTTGAACTTGATGCAGCCACAGTCTGTGTAGTTCTGTCAGAGAAAGAGTCACATGACGTTAACCACCAGCCAATCACCATTGCATCTGGCAGTAACTGTTGGCATAGTAGGTGTGAACGAGAATCACTCATCTCACAAAATGAAATTGCATTATCAAGAAACAGTCTCTCTGGCTTCAAGCCAAGGGAATATTCTTCTCCCGGGCTTTGTATGGTGGTGGAGTGTGTGTGTGTTCAGTCTAAATAATACTGAGTCTGGCTGTAAACCCTGTTTTCCATTCAGCAGACATCTGGCTGTGAGTGACAGTAAAGCAGAAGTGAGGCCCCTTTTGAGCTGTGTCTGTCTGCCATGTCTACTTCCTGGAAATCCATCATCTTGGGTTTCTTCACCCACTCTGTTATGTGATTCAGTTTTCTCTCTGCAATCTTTTTAACCTCAAATGGTTGGCCTGGGCAAGTTAGGATTCGGCCCATTTATGAATAGGCAGGTGTAGTAGTTTACCAGGACTTTGATGGTGTTGTTGTCCTGTAATTTGGTCGTGCAGCCTGCATGACAGGGTGATATGAACTCCACCCCGTCTGAGCCACACACTGGGTTAAAGGTCTCGGTCGGACAGGAGCACCCAGAGCTACACCCCAATGAACCGTTCTGTCTGAGAACAGAGGAAGAAGAAAGAGAAATGGTACCTGGTGGAGTACAAAATGGCAACTTAAAGCTTCAGTGCTGTTTTTAGGAGAGGTGATGGTAACCTTTTAAAATGGTAACCTACTTGGTGGGGTAGATGCCAGTGACCCTCTGTGTGGAGCAGCCAAGGAGGAGGAGAGGCAGAGCGGTGAGCATACACATCAAGATGGCTGCCGTGCACATGAGGGCGGAGCCTCTGGTAGACACACTCAGCCTCCTCATCAGAGCCCCACCCAGCACGATGCCCAGCACCGCTAGAGGGATACTCACCCCACCTACAGGCACACAGAGGTTAAGGCATAACAGTCACTCAGATTAAAGCAGTGGACACGTTCCAGGTCGTGTTTTTTGCAGTCGCCCTGCACATCTCAGAAGATAGAAGATCTCAGAAGATAACATGGTTCCGGAGACATGAGATTTGTGCAGCCTGATTTTGAAAAATAACCTGTAACGCAACCAGTGTTTCCCCTCTGCCTAGCTCTGTTAACCCCCTCCTAACAATGGTTGGCCTTATTTGGTAGTTATGGAAAATGTTGATATTGGCAGCTTCACGTGCTGACGCTGGAAATTCTGCACCCTGCCAAACAACAAACTAAAACACTGGGGTAAAGGGAAATTAAATCCCATCCAGATTTGACCCTGCTATAAACAGTAGTGGGCGGCAGGGGTTTGATTGCCTGTGCTCTGCACATACAATGGAGTCTTTGTCTTCTGGAATGATTACCTCCAATTGGTCAATAGCAGTGTATCTGTGGTAGTGTTCCATGCTCTCTGTCCTATTCATAGACCCCTGGAGAGTTGGAGCATACTCTATTATTAATCTCAGCTAGTATTAAGTGTGTATATGATGTGATATTCCCCATATTTCTTATTCCCATCAGACCTGAGTCAAATACACATGTCAAATACTTGAGGTTTGCAGATTTGATTTTAAAGTAATCACTCTCCATTGAGTGGAATATTTATTTGGTCCATTGGTTCTATTTTGTATTTATTAGACAAACCCTAATCCTAACCTTAATCTAAATCAAGTTGTTCCACAGAGATAACGAATGGTGTCTCTCACCGATCATCATGTTGGAGAAGGAGGTGGTCTGGGTGAACTGGCGCTCTATGAATTTGGCCATGAAGGTGGCGAGGCCGGCTACCATCGCTGCCAGGTGGACCTGCGCCAGCACCACCAACAGGTAGATGGGGTTCCACAGGGTCCGCAGGGCGATACGGGGTAAACCTGGGAGAGAGAGGGGGGAGGGGGTGGGGGGTGAGGAGGGAGAGGGTGGAGGGAGGGGATAATTGCATAATTGCAGTATGGTTCTTTCTCTCCCCTGGTTAGGAAACTGGAGGCGATGCCACAGAGCCCAGAGCCGAGGAAGAAAAGAAACCACTGCCAGACCCCGTCCAGGAACTCACCCTCCCACAGTTCCTATCAAATTGCTGGCTAATGACCTCACTGCTTAAGACAATATTTACCACGGGGGTTGCAACAATAGAGGAAGAGAGAGGCCACAATGTGACCACTTCTACTTTTCATATACTATCAGTATGTTTACATCAGTGACTGTCACCCATAATGCCCTGTAGTCACCCACAGACACAGTGAAGGGAAATGGAAAGAAAAAAGACGGATGTGGTTTTATAAAAGAGTCTCACTTTTGAGGAACTGTGGGAGGGTGAGTTCCTGGACGGGGTCTGGCAGTGGTTTCTTTTCTTCCTGGGCTCTGGGCTCTGTGGCATCGCCTCCAGTTTCCTAACCAGGGGAGAGAAAGAACCATACCGCAATTATGCACTTTACCTGTATTACAGCAGATTAGAGTTTGACTATGGCAAAGTAAACATGTAATCCTGTCATTATTGCATTTACTCTCTAATAGCCTTTGTCAGGTCTGGTGAACATGATGTGGGAAAGAGAGAGTTTTGCCGACAAGATCTCTGATTGCGAAATGCACTCAAGTTACACGCCAAGCTTTAGAGCTTTTAAAGCCTTGGCCAGCGATCAAGAGACTGTGTGTGTGTGTGTGTGTGTGTGTGTGTGTGTGTGTGTGTGTGTGTGTGTGTGTACACGTCTATGCTTTGGGATGTTAATGTAATATCCTTCACTATTGAGCAAGACCTGGCACAATGATTCTTCTTTGTGCCAGATGACTGATGAGAGAAACATGAACCAAAGTCTCAACCTCTTTTTAAACATTCCATTATCATGATAGATATCAGCCAGGACCTTATTCAACAAGGTCAAACCACATCACTCTTTCTCTGAACCACATTTTTTCTATAAGAGAAGATTGTGCAACTTTCATTACATTTTCTTAGTTAATGCTTAATAAAGGAGTAAAGTCAATCAATCATAAATATATATCATGACTGTGACAACTTGTCAGCTGGTATCCCATACTACACCTCTTTGGGCATCTGCCGGGGGAAGAAGAGGTAGGGCAGGGAGGTGAGGAAGAGGAAGGAGGCTGCCACCAAGAAGCCTAGCCACCAGGCTCCCACCCAGCGAGGGTCCCTTCGCTCCAGACCTATCTGATCTGCAGACAGGAGAAAGACATGTTACTGAATTAGTGGCAAAGTACAGTATTCATAAATAATAAAATTACAATATTCAATCAACTATTCAATTAAATATCCATTTGAATCAAAGGTACTGTATGTATTGAAGTGCACCCTGAGAACAGTTCCTGGTTTTAAATGTTATTACCTTTTGAGCAATTTTTGATATTAGGAAAGAAAGTACATTTCTGTCCTTGGCATTGTTCAACAGAACATTGAATCCCTGTCTAACTGACAGCAGTTTCCAGGAAGAAGTCCTTTTCTCTTTCACTGTGAGAAACTCCACATTCATTCTGAATGACTAAAGTGAAAGACGGAGTGAATGAGGTCATACCAGCTGTTCAGAGACACCGGAATTCCAGTTAAGAACCAATTTTCCTCCAAAAAGGGAATAAGCTCATTTATTTCACAGAAATGTGTCTGATATCATGCACTTTTCTACAGAAGTAAATAACTATAGATATGCACCCACGTATCCACACACACGCCATACACACACATATACTTCAGTAGGCGTTTGAACAGTTTGAACATGTCCCCAATCATTAACAACGCTCTCACACCATGATAAATGAGGTGCATCAAACTGGAAAGTTGAGACCAATTACATGAAACTGGAAAGACCGGAAACTGGTCCATGACTGGGGTAAGTCCTGTTTCTGAGGTGTCTGAAGCATTGCAGGGATAGATCATGTCTGTCCTGGTGGCTGTGGTTCACACAGAATGAGGTCGATTGGAAAAGTCCTTGATGAAAACCTGCTCCAGAGCGCTCAGGTCCTCAGACTGGGGCGACGGTTCACCTTCGAACAGGACAACGACCCTAAGCACACAGCCAAGACAACGCAGGAGTGGCTTCGGGACAAGTCTCTGAATGTCCTTGAGTGGCCCAGCCAGAGCCCGGACTTGAACCCGATCGAACATCTCTGGAGAGACCTAAAAATAGCTGTGCGACGCTCCCCATCCAAGCTGACAGAGCTTGAGAGGATCTGCAGAGAAAAATGGGAGAAACTCCCCAAATACAGGTGTGCCAATCTTGTAGCGTCATACCCAAGAAGACTTGAGGCTGTAATTGCTGCCAAAGGTGTTTCAATAAAGTACTGAGTAAAGGATCTGAATACTTGTGTAAATGTGATATTTCAGTTTAATTTTTTATTATTTTGCAAAAATGTATAAAAACCTGATTTTGCTTTGTCATTATGGGGTATTGTGTGTAGATTGATGAGAAAACAACAACAATTTAATACATTTTAGAATAAGGCTGCAATGCAACAAAATGTGGAAAAAGTAAAGGGGTCTGAATACTTTCCGAATGCACTGTAAATGTTTGCCTGTTAGAATTCACAGGAGTGGAGTAAAGATAAGATCGCCGTTATCATCAACATTATTCCAGCTAGTCTCCACTAAACCCTGTTTATTAAAACACAATCATTCAGAGTTTTATTCAGGCTTGTAAAGGAAACTATAAGAGGAGGACCTCATTACATGCACCTTGAAGTTGACCAGTAGCACACCTTAACACCAACCTTTAGTACATAACCCACCCAATATTGTATTCTAACCCCAACTTCATGTCCACATCCCGGTTCAATCCTAACCTATATCAGCTCCTGACATGCTGTGAACATCTGAGGAACACCTGGGAGTGTGTGTCTGTGTGTGTGTGTGTGTGTGAGTGTGAGTGTGAGAGAGAGAGAGAGAGAGATAAAGAGAGAGAGAGAGAGAGAGAGAGAGAGATAAAGAGAGAGAGAGAGAGAGAGAGAGAGAGAGAGAGAGAGAGAGAGAGAGAGAGAGAGAGAGAGAGAGAATCAATGAGTGAATCAGTGAGGGAATGAGTAAGAGACCTAGCACATTTGGTTCCTTGGAAGTTGTGGGAACATGTGTTTTTTGGTTTCAGATTGGTTCCAGGAACGAAGCCCTACGTTTTCTGACCTGTAAAATGGAATGTTCTTTAAACATTCTGACAACAAAAGCGAACATTATTTTTACCCATCTACCAAAAGGTGCCCTTCTTTGCGAGGCCTTGGTAAACCTCCCTGGTCTTTGTGGTTGAATCTGTGTTCGAAATTCTCTGCTCGACTGAGGGACCTTACAGCTAATTGTATGTTTGGGGTACAGAGATGAGGAAGTAATTCAAAAATCATGTTAAAAAGCACAATTTTTGCACACAGAGTGAGTTCATGCAACGTAGTATGTGACTTGTTAAGCACATTTTTACTCCTGAACTTATTTAGGCTTGCCAAATCAAAGGGGCTGAATACTTATTGACTCAAGACATTTCAGCGTTTCAATTTTAATTAATTAATAAAAACAGAATTTCACTTTGACATTATGGGATATTGTGTGTATGCCAGTGACACAAAATCTCAATGTAATCAATTTTAAATTCAAGCTATAACACAACAACATGTGGAAAAAGTCAAGGGGTGTGAATACTTTCTGAAGGCACTGTAGAACTTACAGAAAGTGTCACAGTATGATGCATTTTGTGTGTGTGCTCACCTTTGGACATCTTGTCGATGTCGACATAAAAGCGCAACATGTAGGAGCCCATCAAAAAGCCAAAAGCAGGACCGATAGACGTGACAGCCAGGAGGATACCTGCAGGGGGAACCACAGTCAGACATATCACCCCTGTTGTGGGACCAATACAGTGACACGAAAAATAATGCTTATCGTTTGCTTTCTCCCCAGATCATACTTCGAAGTTGATGAAAATAAAATGAAAGTCTTCCCATTGTTTACTGATGTCAAGTATCATTTTATCATAAAGACACATGACACAGCCTTGAGAGCAGCAAAACAACGAGTGGATATAATACATTCACTTTAGTTTCATTACTACTTTCCCACCTCCTGCACCAGGGTTATGTGTGAAATTCCTAATCTAACACTCATTCTAATGTCCATGCAAGTATTCTCAGAATTGGAAGCCAAAAGTTGCAGGAATGTTAGAGAAGATTGGTGCAACTCTCCATTTAAAAAAAACTACAGCAATACTATTGATTTCTATTTACAAACATTGACGTTTTGGGCCAAAAGACTTGCATCAGAATGTGTATTCCCAGTATTCCAAGAATTCCCTGTGTTTCCCAGTCACTCCCAGTGCTCGTACCGAGGTAGAGGGGAGAGTTCCTCTTGCTGGCGTAGTCATCAATGTAGGAGATTCCGAAGGGTTGGATGGGAACGCCGCCGATTCCCAGGAGTAGCTGTCCTAGGAGCAGGAGCGGGAATACTCCCTGCTGGGAGTGACTCTCCTGCTGCGTGCAGCTGTGATTGGACAAGGGTGTTTGGAAAGAGCTCTCTAATTGGCAGAGGCCAGAGTTGTCATCCTTGGATTCTATGGAACACAGGTAGAGGTAGGAAGGAGCTAAGAGTTAGGTGATACCTACTAATTTTGTTTTGAGATTCAAACAAACATATGTACAGTTGAAGTCGGAAGTTTACATACACTTAGGTTGGAGTCATTAAAACTCGTTTTTCAACCACTCCACAAATTTCTTGTAAACAGACTTTAGTTTTGGCAAGTCGGTTAGGACATCTACTTTGTGCATGACACAAGTAATATTTCCAATAATTGTTTACAGACAGATTATTTCACTTATAATTCACTGTATCACAATTCCAGTGGGTCAGAAGTTTACATACACTAAGTTGACTGTGCCTTTAAACAGCTTGGAAAATTCCAGAAAATTATGTCATGGCTTTAGAAGCTTCTAATAGGCTAATTGACATTATTTGAGTGAATTGGAGGTGTACCTGTGTGGATGTATTTCAAGGCCTACCTTCAAACTCAGTGCCTCTTTGCTTGACATCATAGGAAAATCAAAAGAAATCAGCCAAGACCTCAGAAAATAAATGGTAGACCTCCACAAGTCTGGTTCATTCTTGGGAGCAATTTCCAAACGCCTGAAGGTACCACATTCATCTGTACAAACAATAGTACGCAAGTACAAACACCATGGGACTGTCATACCGCTCAGGAAGGAGACGCATTCTGTCTCCTAGAGATTAACGTACTTTGGTGCGAAAAGTGCAAATCAATCCCAGAACAACAGTAAAGGACCTTGTGAAGATGCTGGAGGAAACAGGTACAAAAGTATCTATATCCACAGTAAAATGAGTCCTATATCGACATAACCTGAAAGGCCGCTCAGCAAGGAAGAAGCCACTGCTCCAAAACCGCCATAGAAAAGCCAGACTACGGTTTGCAACTGCACATGGGGACAAAGATCGTACTTTTTGGAGAAATGTCCTCTTGTCTGATGAAACAAAAATAGAACTGTTTGGCCATAATGACTATCGTTATGTTTGGAGGAAAAAGGGGGTGCCTTGCAAGCCAAAGAACACCATCCCAACCGTGAAGCACGGGGGTGGCAGCATCATGCTGTGGAGGTGCTTTGCTGCAGGAGGGACTGGTGCACTTCACAAAATAGATGGCATCATGAGGAAGGAAAATTATGTGGATATATTGAAGCAACATCTCAAGACATCAGTCAGGAAGTTAAAGCTTGGTCGCAAATGGGTCTTCCAAATGGACAACGACCCCAAGCATACTTCCAAAGTTGTGACAAAATGGCTTAAGGACAACAAAGTCAAGGTATTGGAGTGGCCATCACAAAGCCCTGACCTCAATCCTATAGAAAATATGTGGGAAGAACTGAAAAAACGTGTGCGAGCAAGGAGGCCTACAAACCTGATTCAGTTACACCAGTTCTGTCAGGAGGAATGGGCCAAAATTCACCCAACTTACTGTGGGAAGCTTGTGGAAGGCTACCCAAAACGTTTTGACCCAAGTTAAACAATTTAAAGGCAATGCTACCAAATACTAATTGAGTGTATGTAAACTTCTGACCCACTGGGAATGTGATGAAATAAATAAAAGCTGAAATGAATAATTCTCTCTGCTATTATTCTGACATTTCACATTCTTAAAATAAAGTGGTGATCCTGACTGACCTAGGACAGGGAATTTTTACTAGGATTAAATGTCAGGAATTGTGAATAACTGAGTTTAAATGTGTTTGGCTAAGGTGTATGTAAACTTCCGACTTCAACTTTATGTACTGTATGTGTGTGTATGTGACTTACTGCTGATATGGTCTGTGTACTTGTATGGGCCACTGATGAAATGAGGCAGAGACATCATCAGAGCAGCCAGACTGGCCACCAGTGCCCCTCCACCAATGAACCGTGGTCTGTGGATACGGCTACCAAAGAAACTAACAAACACTATCAGGACTGTGTTCCCCACCTACACAAACACATAAACACACACATACAGAATCATGAACACAACACAACACACTCACACAAACACAACCATTAACACACTCATGTGCACCCTCTCACATGTAAACATATAAAGTATACCATATTTTCATACATTGTCACTTGGTAGACCCTTTATGAATAAAAATTATAATCTGAACCTGCATGGATCTGGAATTTATCAGTCTATCTTCCAGTTATCTTGACCAGCCCAGTAGAGTGGTGGATTAGGGTCAGGGTTAGGTTTAGGCTTACCTCATTGAACGATGCCAAGATGCCAGACTTCTGGCTGGAGAAGCCATAGCGTCTCTCTATGGTGGAGATGGAGCTCTTCAGATATCCAGACACCAACAGCTGGGCCAGCTGGAGCATGCCATGGCACAGCACAAAGAACTAGAGGAGAGAGAGGATAGAGAGAGAAGAGAGAGAGAGTTTGAAAACCATTGTATATCAATTGTTTATGGTTTCATCAGTATGCTGACAGACTGTAGATACATGTAGTGTATGAAAAATATTGTTCCCAGCTTACTGTAAGTAGTCAATAACATGATCAGATCAATGAACTACAGAAAGCTCAAAAGTCTGATTTAAATATTTAGGATAACTTCTTGTTCCACACGTGGCACCACGTCTAGTTTCACATTTGACACCTTTATGTAAAGAAAGTATGTAATGTAATAAAACATATTGCTACAGTAGTAAATAGGGTCTAGAGGCCTATGAGTAACTTTATGAGGATTTTCACTCCCAGAGCAAAATCTGTTACATACAGTGCCTTCGGAAAGTATTCAGACCCGTTGACTTTTTCCACATTTTGTTATGTTACAGCCTTATTCTAAAAATGATAAAATCGTTTTTTCCCCCTCATCAATACCCCATAATGACAAAGCAAAAACAGATTTTTATAAATTTTAGCTAATTTATAAAATAAAAAAAATGGAAATATCACATTTACATAAGTATTCAGACCCTTTACTCAGTACTTTGTTGAATCACCTTTGGCAGCAATTACAGCATTGAGTCTTCGTAGTTATGATGCTACAAGCTTAGCACATTTGTATTTGGCGAGTTTCTCCCATTCTTCTCTGCAGATCCTCTCAAGCTCTGTCAGGTTGGATGGAGAGCGTCGCTGCTCAGCTATTTTCAGGTCTCTCCAGCAATGTTCGACCAGGTTCAAGTCTGGGCTCTGGCTGGGCCACTCAAGGACATTCAGAGACTTGTCCCAAAGCCACTCCTGCGTTGTCTTGGCTGTGTGCTTAGGGACGTTATCCTGTTGGAAGGTGAACCTTCGCCCCAGTCTGAGGTCCTGTTTCATCAAGGATCTCTTTGTACTTTGCTCCGTTCATCTTTGCCTCTATCCTGACTAGTCTCCCAGTCCCTGCCGCTGAAAAACATCCCCACAGCATGATGCTGCCACCACCATGCTTCACCGTAGGGATGGTGCCAGGTTTCCTCCAGATGTGGTGCTTGGCATTCAGGCCAAAGAGTTCAATCTTGGTTTCATCAGACCAGAGAATCTTGTTTCTCATGGTCTGAGAGGCCATGGTCACCTCCCTGACCAAGGCCCTTCTCCCCTGATTGCTCAGTTTGGCGGCCAGCTCTAGGAAGAGTCTTGGTGGTTCCAAACTTCTTCAATTTAAGAATGATGGAGGCCACTGTGTTCTTGGGGACCTTCAATGCTGCAGAAATGTTTTGGTACCCTTCCCCAGATCTGTGCCTCGACACAATCGTGTCTCGGAGCTCTACGGACAATTCCTTCGACCTCATGGCTTGGTTTTTGCTCTTAGATGCACTGTCAACTGTGGGACCTTAAATAGACAGGTGTGTGCCTTTCCAAATCATGTCCAATCAATTTAATTTACCAAAGGTTGACTCCAATTGTCATGGATGCCGCCGAGGCTGCTCCTCCTCCTTGCTCGGGCAGGCTTCGGCGTTCGTCGTCCCCGGAGTACTAGCTACTACCGCTCGATGTTTTCGATGTTTGTTTTGTAATGTCTAGTTGGTACACCTGTTTAGTATTCTGTATTGATTATGTCACATATAAGTTCCCTTGTTTTATGTTTGCCTTTGTGTGTTATTGTCCGCGTGTCTTTGATGTATGTTTCGGCATTTGCTCATCTTGTTGATTGCGCACTCCGCGTATTTATTCTCCTCTTGTGTTTAGAGGCATTTGCTTTGTGCGTATTTAGTTTGTAAGTAAAGTCGTCATTACTTATCCTCTGTGTCCTGCGCCTGACTTCACCGCCGCATACACATCAGCATTTTGACAGAATAACACACCACCCATGGAGTCAGCAGGAGCAGCGGCGGTGACCGAGTCACTGGAGGATCGGGTCAGCAGCCAGGACGCCATGATCCATAGACTCGGCTCCGCCATGCAAGACGTGATGGACACCCTGCGCCGATGGGAAAGAGGAGGCTTGCCCACACCTCCTCCTACATTACCACCACCATCGGCCAGCTCCATCGTACCATCTCCGGAGTCCAGTGGGATTCGGCTCTCGCTCCCGAGGGCATATGATGGCACCGCAGCCAGGTGTCAGGGTTTCCTACTACAAGTGGAAATCTACCTGGCAACCATACACCCGGCGCCCTCGGGATACGAGAGCGTTTCCGCCCTCATCTCCTGTCTATCCGGCAAGGCTTTGGAGTGGGCCAATGCTGAATGGAGGGGAATAGACGCCGCCACCATCAGCTACGCAGAGTTCTCCCGCCACTTCAGGGCTGTTTTCGATCATCCCCCAGAGGGTAAAGCGGCGGGGGAGCGTCTGTTCCACCTCCGACAGGGGAAGAGGAGCGCACAAGAGTTCGCCCTGGACTTCCGGACTCTAGCGGCGGATGCGGGGTGGAATGAGAGGGCCCTCATTGACCACTATCGGTGCAGCCTGCGAGAGGACGTTTGACGAGAGTTGGCCTGCAGGGACACCAATCTAACCTTCGATCAGTTGGTGGACATGTCGATCCGTCTGGATACCCTGCTGGCTACCCGCGGACGTCCGGAGTTGGGGCCGTCCATTCCATCCCCCATCACCTCCGAGCCGAGCCCTATGGAGCTCGGGGGTGCTGGCGCTAGAGAGAGGAGGAGAGAGATCCGGAGGGAGGCCGTCCTCTGCACCAACTGTGGCCGTAGAGGACACACTGCGGTTCGGTGCTGGGGAGGGTCTCCAGGGGATCAAGGCAACAGGTCACGCACTGGGGAGTCATTCCAGGTGAGTAGGCGCCCAACTCACCCAGAGCTCTCTGTTGTTCACCTGTGTATACAAGTAGTATTCCCCCAGGTTGCATCTCATTCCCAGCATAAGGCGCTAGTCGATTCAGGCGCAGCTGGGAATTTTATTGATCGTAATTTTTGTGTTAAGTTAGGGATTCCCCGCCTACCAGTAGATGTGCCCTTTCCTATTCATGCCCTAGATAGCTGTCTGTTGGGATCTGGGTTGATTAGGGAGGTCACAGCGCCACTAAAGATGAAGACGCAGGGGGGTCATGAGGAGATCATTCAGTTGTATCTGATCGACTCTCCTGCGTATCCCGTGGTGCTGGGACTTCCTTGGTTAATCTCCCATGACCCCACCATTTCGTGGCAACAGAGGGCTCTCAAGGAGTGGTCTGACCAGTGTGTCGGGCGGTGTCTAGGTGTTTCCGTAGGGGCGACCACGGTGGAAAGTCTGAACCAAGTGCCCGCACTGCACATTCCTCCTGAGTATGATGATTTGGCACTCGTGTTTAGTAAGACGAGGGCGACGCGATTGCCACCTCATAGACAGGGGGATTGTGCGATAGACCTCCAGGCAGGTGCTGCACTTCCGCGTAGTCATGTGTATCCTCTGTCTCAAGAGGAGACGGTGGCTATGGAGACATACATAGCCGAGTCTCTGAGACAGGGATACATACGGCCCTCCACTTCTCCTGCGTCCTCGAGTTTCTTTTTTGTGAAGAAGAAGGATGGAGGGTTGCGCCCGTGTATTGATTACCGTAGTCTCAACCAGATCACTGTTAAATACAGTTATCCTCTCCCTCTGATTGCGAGTATGACGGAATCATTACACGGAGCGCGTTTCTTCACAAAACTGGATCTCAGGAGCGCCTACAACTTGGTGCGCATTAGGGAGGGAGATGAATGGAAGACGGCATTTAGTACCACCTCGGGTCACTATGAGTATCTCGTCATGCCATACGGGTTAATGAATGCTCCTTCAGTCTACCAATCCTTTGTGGACGAGATCTTCCGGGATTTGCATGGGCAGGGTGTAGTGGTGTATATTGACGACATTCTAGTTTACTCTTCTACACGAGCCGAGCATGTAGCCCTGGTGCGTCGAGTGTTGGGTAGGCTGTTGGAGCATGACTTGTATGTCAAGGCAGAGAAATGTCTGTTTTTCCAGGAGTCCATCTCCTTCCTAGGCCATCGGTTGTCCGCGTCAGGGGTGGAGATGGAGATTGACCGCGTTTCAGCCGTGCATAATTGGCAGACTCCAACCACGGTTAAGGAGGTGCAGCGGTTTTTGGGTTTTGCCAATTACTACCGGAGGTTTATCCGGGGTTTTGGACAGGTAGCAGCTCCCATCACCTCCCTGCTGAAGGGGGTTCCGGTGCATTTGCAGTGGTCGGCTGAGGCGGACAGGGAGTTTAGACAACTGAAGGACCTGTTCACCTCGGTTCCGGTGCTGGCGCATCCGGACCCCGCTTTAGCGTTCCAGGTGGAGGTGGACACGTCAGAGGCCGGTATTGGGGCTGTACTGTCTCAACGCTCAGGCACGCCTCCTAAACTCCGGCCCTGCGCGTTTTACTCTAAGAAGCTCAGCCCGGCGGAACGTAATTGTGACGTGGGGGACAGGGAGCTGCTAGCCGTGGTTCAAGCCCTAAAGGTGTGGAGGCATTGGCTTGAGGGGGCTCAACACCCTTTTCTCATTCTGACTGACCATCATAACCTGGAGTACATCCGGGCAGCTAGGAGACTGAACCCTCGTCAGGCTAGGTGGGCCATGTTTCTGGCCCGGTTTGTTTTTAAGCTCACTTACATCCCAGGGTCCCAGAACGTTTAGGCAGACGACCTGTCCCGGCGATATGACACAGAGGAGAGGTCCATTGAGCCCACTCCCATACTGCCGGAGTCTTGTCTGGTGGCACCGGTGATGTGGGAGGTCGATGCGGAAATCGAGCGGGCGTTACGTATTGACCCTACTCCTCCAGAGTTTCCAGCGGGGCGGACATACGTTCCGTTCGAGATTCGTGATCGTCTCATTTATTGGGCTCATACGTCACCCTCCTCTGGACATCCTGGTATTGGCCGGACAGTGCACTGCCTTAGTGAAAAGTACTGGTGGCCAACATTGGCTAAGGACGTGAGGGTTTATGTCTCCTCCTGCTCGGTGTGCGCTCAGTGTAAGGCGCCTAGACACCTGCCCAGGGGGAAGTTACAACCCCTACCCGTTCCACAACGGCCGTGGTCTCACCTATTGGTAGACTTTGTTACGGACCTTCCCCCCTCCCAGGGGAATACCACTCTTTTGGTCGTTGTGGATCGATTCTCAAAGGCCTGTCGTCTCATCCCAATGCCGGGTCTCCCTACTGCCCTACAGACTGCTGAGGCTTTGTTTACCCACGTCTTCCGGCACTCCGGGGTACCCGAGGATATAGTGTCTGATCGGGGTCCCCAATTCACCTCTAGAGTCTGGAGGGCGTTCATGGAATGTTTGGTGGTCTCGGTTAGCCTTACCTCGGGTTTCCACCCTGAGAGTACTGTGCAGTTGGAGAGAGTGAACCAGGATGTGGGTAGGTTTCTGAGGTCTTATTGTCAGGACCGGCAGGAGGAGTGGTCGGGGTATATCCCCTGGGCAGAGATTGCCCAGAACTCCCTTCGCCATTCCTCTACGAATCTGACCCCTTTCCAGTGTGTGTTGGGGTATCAGCCGGTTCTGGCACCATGGCATCAAAGCCAGATCGAGGCTCCTGCGGTGGATGAGTGGTTTCGGCGCTCGGAGGAGACATGGAACGCTGCGCTTGTACATCTGCAGCGGGCTATCCGTAGGCAGAAGGCGAGCGCCGATTGCCACCGCAGTGAGGGTCCAGTGTACGCACCTGGAGATCGAGTCTGGCTCTCGACTCGAAACCTGCCCCTTCGCCTGCCCTGCCGGAAGCTAGGTTGGCGGTTTGTGGGGCCATTTAAAGTCCTGAGGAGATTGAACGAGGTATGTTACAGGTTACAACTGCCTAATGATTATCACATTAACCCCTCGTTCCATGTGTCTCTCCTCAGGCCGGTGGTAGCTGGTCCACTCCAGGACAATGAGATACGGGAGACTCCTCCGCCCCCACTGGACATCGAGGGGGCTCCGGCATACTCAGTCCGGTCCATCGTGGATTCGAGACGTCGGATGGGGGATCTGCAGTATCTCGTGGAGTGGGAGGGTTACGGTCCGGAGGAACGGTGCTGGGTGCCTAGGAGGGACATCTTAGATCCCTCCCTCCTGACGGAGTACCACCGGAGTCATCCCTCGCGCCCTGCTCCGTGTCCTCCTGGCCGTCCCCGAGGACGGGGTCGGCGCACGGCTGGAGCCGCGCGTCAAGGTGGGGGTACTGTCACGGATGCCGCCGAGGCTGCTCCTCCTCCTTGCTCGGGCAGGCTTCGGCGTTCGTCGTCCCCAGAGTACTAGCTACTACCGCTCGATGTTTTCGATGTTTGTTTTGTAATGTCTAGTTGTACACCTGTTTAGTATTCTGTATTGATTATGTCACATATAAGTTCCCTTGTTTTATGTTTGCCTTTGTGTGTTATTGTCCGCGTGTCTTTGATGTATGTTTCGGCATTTGCTCATCTTGTTGATTGCGCACTCCGCATATTTATTCTCCCCTTGTGTTTAGAGGCATTTGCTTTGTGCGTATTTAGTTTGTAAGTAAAGTCGTCATTACTTATTCTCTGTGTCCTGCGCCTGACTTCACCGCCGCATACACATCAGCATTTTGACACCAATCAAGCTGTAGAAACATCTCAAGGATGATCAATGGAAACAGGATGCACCTGAGCTAAATTGTCTCATAGCAAAGGGTCTGAATACTTATGTAAATAAGGTATTTATGTTTTTTATTTATAATACATTTGCAAACATTTCAAAACATTCTGATTTCGTTTTTTCATTATGGGGTATTGTGTGTAGATTGCTGAGGATGTATTTATTTAATAAATTTTAGAATAAGGCTGTAACGTAACAAAATGTGTAAAAAGTCAAGGAGTCTGAATACTTTCCAAAGGCACTGTACTACAAGCTACTACAACATATAATACAAGCTGTCTAACCCTAATCTTTTAAAAGTAATACTAAATTTGCTGAGATACAGTTTTACTGTAATACAAGTGAATTCACGATGCAGTAGACTCATAAAACAGTGTAGTTAAAAGACACACAAAAGCATTTCTGTGGTGTTATGATATGGGGGAAGGTGAGTGTTAGGACATAGACAAACATACTATCCAGGTTACACTTCCACACTCCATTCCCCCAGGGGGAAGCAGCAACCTTGTCCAAGTGCTGAGCCTGGTTTAAAAGCACATCAGGTGCCGCCACTTAAGGTGATCATCAGTCAGAGTGCCAGCTTGGAGTCGTGAGGCTGCTGGTTGGTTTGGTGGCCATGTGGCCTTTAGTTGGGTTTTGATTCTTTACTTTGGGCACACCATTTGTAGTTTTCCTTTTTGGATACATTTATTTTTGTCAACATCTGAGCAAATCAATAATCTGTTTGGACTGCCCAACCATGAGGTCAACCTACGCACATACACTGATTTCTCACATAGATGCACATCTTAAATCAGGTTACAGACCAGTTAACTAGGCCTAAGACCCCTAGACTTAGTGAGTGCAACAATATTAGCAGGCTAGTTAATCGGTTTCATAAGAGTGGCTAGAAGCTTTCCCATGCAGACCCCATTTAGAGGACAGGTTTACAGTGCCCTCCACTAATATTGGCACCCTTGTAAATATGAGCAAAACGGGCTGTGATATTTTTTTAATCCTCTTGGTCTTTCATTCAAAATATTCACAAAAATCGAACATTTAATTGAGGTAAAATTATTGAAAAAAATACATTTGAAATAAATATTTTTCCCAGAAACATGTGTGCCACAATTACTGGCACCCCTAGACATTCTTATGAGTAAAATCTAACTGAAGTACTGTATATTCCCATTCATATTTTATGTTTTTAAGTTCCCCTGAGTGATTAGGAACACTTAAGTGGTAAGCCATGACTTCCTGTTTCACTGGGGTATAAATATGAGGTGACACACAGGCCAAGTTCCCATAGTCATCCATCACCATGGGAAAGACCCGAGAATACAGTAATGATGTGCGACAAAAGGTTCTTTTTGCTATTGTCAACCTCTCAAACGAGAACCAATCATTTAGGAAGTTGTACACATCACATGCCGTTCTAAAAAGTATTTTACTCTCATGGATTTCTATTCATTTGCTACTTCTGGTATTGAATTGACATTTGGCAAGTTGCAGTTGCAGGTGAAAATGTTACGTGTAGCTCTTGAGCCTACCTTGATGCTGTTGAAGGGGCTCCTGCATCTTGCGGGAACCTTCGACCTCTGGGAATCAGAGTTCAGCTGGAGGTCGCTGGCTGTCATATCTGCAGAGACAGAAGAGGAAGCGAGTGTCACGATCGTCATGGAGAGACCAAGGCGCAGCGTTGAATGCGAACATTATATATTTATTGAATGATGATCACACGATCAAAACAACAAAAACGAAACGAGACGTCCCTGGTTACATAAATCAACCAACACGGAACAAGAAACCACAAACACAACGTGAAAGACAGACAGTTAAATATGGCTCCCAATCAGAGACAACCAGCTGACACTCGTTGCCTCTGATTGGGAGTCACTCAGACCAACATAGAAAATCAAACATAGAATTACACACCCTGGCTCAACATAACATTGTCCCCAGAGCCAGGGCGTGACAGTACCCCCTAAAGGCGCGGACTCCGACCGCACCAACTAAATCCCACAGGGAGGGACCGGGTGGGCACTCCGCCAGGCGGCGGATCCGGCTCGGACATGACCCAGGCACGGGTTGTGCTGGACTGACGACGCGCACCCCTGGCTTGGTGCGTGGAGGAGGAGCGGGCCTTACCAGGCTGACGACGCACACCGTAGGCTTGGTGCGTGGAGCAGGGACAGGCCGGACTGGGCTGACGGAGCTACACCACTGACTTGGTGCGGGGAGCAGGAACGGGCCGAGCCGGTTGACGGGCGCACCACTGCCTTGGTGCGGGGAGCAGGAATGGGCCGGACCGGGCTGACGGGCGCACCCCTGACTTGGTGCGGGGAGCAGGAATGGGCCGGACCGGTCTGACGACGCCGCACCACTGACTTGGTGCGGGGAGCAGGAATGGGCCGGACCGGGTGACGACGCGCACCACTGACTTGGTGCGGGGAGTAGGAATGGGCCGGACCGGGCTGACGACGTGCACCTCTGACTTGGTGCGGGAGCAGGAACGGACCGCGCCGGGCTGACGCAAACGCACCACTGACTTGGTGGGAGTGGCAGGAACAGGCCGGACCGTACTGGGAACACACACCACTGGCCCTACTTGGGGATCAGGAACAGGCCGGACCGGACTGGCAACACACGCCAGTACCTCTCGCCGTGCCTCTACAACCTCCTTCCCCTGGTGACCAGTGACTCCCGTAACCTGGCGGCCTCCTCTGCCAACCCGCTGGACCGCTCTATTGCGGCCTCCTGCTGCCCCGACGTCGTGAGCCCCCCCCTAAAAATTTCCTGGGGGTCTCTCCTCCCCGTGGGCCAGGCCTCCATCGTTCTCGCCCAACTCTCGCTCCTCTGTCTCCAACTCTCGCCATTCAGCTCCTCAATGGGCTTGACCCAGTCGAAGCTCCTCCTCAACTGGTCCCAAGTCCACCCTCTCTGCTCCTCACTAGGCTTGACCCAGTCGAGGCTGCCACGGAGATCTGCCAGCGATGGCTCCTGGACACACTGCTTGGTCTGGTTTAGGTGGTTTCTTCTGTCACGATCGTCATGGAGAGACCAAGGCGCAGCGTTGAATGCGAACATTATATATTTATTGAATGATGATCACACGATCAAAACAACAAAAACGAAACGAGACGTCCCTGGTTACATAAATCAACCAACACGGAACAAGAAACCACAAACACAACGTGAAAGACAGACAGTTAAATATGGCTCCCAATCAGAGACAACCAGCTGACACTCGTTGCCTCTGATTGGGAGTCACTCAGACCAACATAGAAAATCAAACATAGAATTACACACCCTGGCTCAACATAACATTGTCCCCAGAACCAGGGCGTGACAGCGAGACAACACACTCACTAGTTTTTTCTGGTTCACATACAGCCAATAAACTAAGCAGACCAGACCAAGCTGCTAATGCATTATTTATTTCATCACATTCCCAGTGGGTCAGAAGTTTACATACACTCAATTAGTATTTGGTAGCATTGCCTTTAAATTGTTTAACTTGGGTCAAACGGTTCGGGTAGCCTTCCACAAGCTTCCCACAATAAGTTGGGTGAATTTTGGCTCATTCCTCCTGACAGAGCTGGTTTAACTGAGTCAGGTTTGTAGGCCTCCTTGCTCGCACACGCTTTTTCAGTTCTGCCCACAAATGTTCTATAGGATTGAGGTCAGGGTTTTGTGATGGCCACTCCAATACCTTGACTTTGTTTTCCTTAAGCCATTTTGCCACAACTTTGGAAGTATGCTTGGGGTCGTTGTCCACTTGGAAGACCAATTTGTGACCAAGCTTTAACTTCCTGACTGATGTCTTGAGATGTTGCTTCAATATATCCACATCATTTTCCTTCCTCATGATGCCATCTATTTTGTGAAGTGCACCAGTCCCTCCTGCAGCAAAGCACCCCCACAGCATGATGCTGCCACCCCCGTGCTTCACCGTTGGGATGGTGTTCTTCGGCTTGCAAGGCAGCCCCTGTTTCCTCCAAACATAACGATGGTCATTATGGCCAAACAGTTCTATTTTTGTTTCATCATACCAGAGGACATTTCCCCATGTGCAGTTGCAAACCGTAGTCTGGCTTTTCTATGGCGGTTTTGGAGCAGTGGCTTCTTCCTTGCTGAGCTGCCTTTCAGGTTATGTCGATATAGGACTCGTTTTACTGTGGATATAGATACTTTTGTACCTGTTTCCTCCAGCATCTTCACAAGGTCCTTTACTGTTGTTCTGGGATTGATTTGCACTTTTCGCACCAAAGTACGTTAATCTCTAGGAGACAGAACGCGTCTCCTTCCTGAGCGGTATGACGGCTGCGTGGTCCCATGGTGTTTATACTTATGTACTATTGTTTGTACAGATGAATGTGGTACCTTCAGGCGTTTGGAAATTGCTCCCAAGGATGAACCAGGCTTGTGGAGGTCTACAATTTTTTTTCTGAGGTCTTGGCTGATTTCTTTTGATTTTCCTATGATGTCAAGCAAAGAGGCACTGAGTTTGAAGGTAGGCCTTGAAATACATCCACAGGTACACCTCCATTTGACTCAAATGATGTCAATTAGCCTATCAGAAGCTTCTAAAGCCATGACATCATTTTCTGGAATTTTCCAAGCTGTTTAAAGGCACAGTCAACTTAGTGTATGTAAACTTCTGACCCACTGGAATTGTGATACAGTGAATTATTGTGACGTTCTGGCTCCGGGACTTTTAGTAGTGAGCCAGGGTTGTCATTTTCATTTGGGTGTAGTTCTATGTGGGATCTAGTTGTTTCATTTCTATGTTTGGTTTTGATGTTGATTAGTCATATGACTCCCAATCGGAGGTAACGAGTGTCAGCTGTCGGCTCGTTATCTCTGATTGGGAGCCATATTTATACTGTGTGGTTTCACCTTGGTTTTGTGGGTTTTTGTTTCCTTGTTGCTGTTAGTCATTGTCAGTATTGGACTTCACTTTCGTCATATTTGGTTTGTTGTTTTGATCGTGGTTTCTTTATAATAAAGTCTACGATGTTCGCTCAACACGCTGCGCTTTGGTCTCCTCCTTTCGACGATCGTGACAATTATAAGTGAAATAATCTGTCTGTTAAAAATTGTTGGGAAAATTACTTGTGTCATGCACAAAGTAGATATCCTAACTGACTTGCCAAAACTCTAGTTTGTTAACAAGACATTTGTGGAGTGGTTGAAAAACGATTTTTAATGACTCCAACCTAAGTGTATGTAAACTTCCGACTTCAACTGTAAATAAAATAAAACTTGATTATTTCATGGGAAATCAGTGTCCTAGACTGTTTACGCTAGTCAACAAACAATGTGCGAGTTTCGGTGGCCTTACAGGTTCGTTACAATATTATAGAAATGACAGAAGAATTCCAGTCAGATCATTTTCCTTGTACTCTGGTTACTGTGTATCCTCAATCTTTATACTCACTTTCAGTGGTGGAAAAAGTACCCAATTGTCATACTTGAGTAAAGGTAAAGATACCTTAATAGAAAATGACTCAAGTAAAAGTGAAAGTCACCCAGTAAAATCCTACTTGAGGAAAAGTATTTGGTTTTAAATATACTTAAGTATCAAAAGTAAATGTAATTGCTAAAATATACTTAAGTATCAAAAGTAAAAGTAAAAGTAAAAGTATACATTTTTCACATTACTTATATTAAGCAAACCAGACGGCACAATTTTCTTGTTTTGATTTTATTTACGGATAGCACGCTTCAACACTCAGATATAATTTACAAACGAAGCATGTGTTTAGTGAGTCCGCCAGATCAGAGGCAGTAGGGATGACCAGGGATGTTGTCTTGATAAGTGTGTGAATTAGACAATTTTCCTGTCCTGCTAAGCATTCAAAATGTAACTGAGTACTTTTGGGTGTCAGGGAAAATGTATGGAGTAAAAAGTACATAATTTTATTTAGGAATGTAGTGAAGTAAAAGTAAAAGTTGTGAAAAATATAAATAGTAAAGTAAAATACAGATACCGCAAAAAACGACTTAAGTAGTACTTTCAAATATTTTTACTTAAGTACTTTACACCACTGCTCACTTTGTATCTCTATACTTTGGACTCCAATTATACTTCTGCTTACTTTAATCTCTGCTGGTGTTATGTATCTACTGCCATTGTTTAAAGCAGATGTGCTATTCATTTAAATCATATTGAGACACGGTGCTCTGTGTTACTATTCAGATTGAAGAGAAATTATCTGTATTTACATTAGAATGGGAAAAAGAGCTGTGTTTCCCTGTGCATGGTCAGGTTTCCTGTATTCCCAGGCAGGTGTGTTATATGACTTGAAATGGGGAGTTTTATGCCCTGTCAAAGTGCACGTCTGCAGCTCCATGGTGTTTAACAGAAACAGCTGGAGATCCTCCAGGACTACAAATATAGGATTGTGTGCCCATGAGTTGCGTGTGGTTGTCTGTGTAGGAGAGAAATATCTCTGGATTACACATATGAAGATAATCTTGACCCCCAAGTAACTCTCACTCACTCATATTGCAATGTGTGTGTGTTTATGTTTGTGTGTGTGTGTGTGGTTGTACATATGTGAGATAATATTAACACAACATTTTGATAGCCTTGACTCCAAGCAAATCCCCACTCCACCATATTGAATCATATTGAAATATGTGTGTGTATGGTACAGATTACTATTAAGGGGTAAATCCCCCTTGGACTGACTCTGGTAGTTTAGTTTTCCTGTCCAGGGGAGATTCCTGGAATATGGGATGCTGTGTGCACTATATGACTTTGCAACAGTAGTTTGGTTGTCCCTTCTCCCCCACAAATTGCACAATGCTGAGATAGAGAGGGGAAGTGAGAGAAAAAGAAGAGAGAGGAGAAGGGCGGACAGACAGGCAGGCAGGCAGGCAGGCAGGCAGGCAGGCAGGCAGGCAGGCAGGCAGGCAGGCAGGCAGGCAGGCAGACAGACAGACAGACAGACAGACAGACAGACAGACAGACAGACAGACAGACAGACAGACAGACAGACAGACAGACAGACAGACAGACAGACAGACAGACAGACAGACAGACAGACAGACAGACAGACAGACAGATAGATAGATAGATAGATAGATAGATAGATAGATAGATAGATAGATAGATAGATAGATAGATACAGTAGATAGATAGAAAGTCAATTTGAAAGTCAATGAGCATTGCTCCATCACTCCTCCCCTTAAGACTCCCAAGCTTAATGACATGCTGCAGAGATGATTCACCATGACTTTCAGAGAAATTTGCCCTCTGAGTTGTAACAGTTTGGTCAATTACTGTGCATATTACGCACAAGATCAGACCAAACAATGCAGTAAAAAAGAAAGAATCTGACCTGCAGACCACACAGAGTAGAGGTTGCATGGCACTGGCCACTGGAACACACCATAGAGAAGCATTTCCACGTGCATGTCATACTGCAGGGATCATCAACTAGATTCTACCGCGGGCCAATTTTTTGTTGAGCGGATGGTCGGGGGGCCGGAACATAATTACAAATAATTAGTAGACTGCAAATTGACTGCAAGAAGCCCAAACAGATATAATGTTTGACTAAAACATAATCATTTCAAACCTTGCTTACATTTGTATACGATCACGTCGTGTCTCTCTATTATGTGTGGGAATACTTGGGAACAGATTTCTAAAAATGTAAATCACTTGGAGCTGATTTCCTGGTGTTTTTTATGTCCAACAGTGAACATTTCACACACACAAAAAACCAATGTTTTTATTTGTTTTGCTCAGGAAACTTGGGGGGGAAATAACCAGTTTCAACCACACATGTGCTCCCCACAGCAACCTTTCCTTTCACACATACTCTCTACACACTGCACACTACATTATATACCAGTGTTACCAGAGTCCTAGAGTTAGTGGATCACAGTTAAAAGCAGTAGTACAGAACAGTACAGTTGTTCACTTACTCTGTAGATGGAGCTGTGGTGTAGTGGTGTTCTCTGAGTCCAGTCCTGACACAGAGCTATGTTGTAGTGTTGTGTTCTGTATCCACTCCTCATTCACATAGAAGACTGCTAAGCTTGAAACTCCAGGAGGTAGCTCTCACTCAATGAAATAGGCGTGCTCATTGTTGAGGAATTCCATGACCTGAGGAGAGTGGGGCTGGGAGTTGGAGTGGGAATTCTATAGTAAACTATAGTCCCTCGATCATAGATAGCACTTACTATAGAATGTTGTAGTATACTGTAGAATACTATAATTTGCATTTACCCTGCCATTCCCCTCCCCATATCCCAATATGTGCCACCCATAAGTGAGAAACCTACATGCCAAGTATATGCCATATATTGTGTTCCCTACAGGTTATAGAAAATAGCATGTGAATGGGTTCGCTTCACGCTCTGTACAGCATGGTAGCCAGGGCACCAAAACAGCGGAGAAGTTGAACCTCGCACTTCAGCACTCTTAGTTGCAGAAATTGACACAGTATGCTGTTTACTTTCTGCATCTACATCATATTTATGAGTCTACCCTTAAGGTATCTTTACTTTTATGCAAGTATGACAATATTGGGTACAGCGGGGGGAGGATGGGGGAGAGAGAGTGTGTGTGTGTGTTAGGTGAGTTACACAGGAGATAGGGAAGCACACTCCAACGGAGCGCTTTCAGCAGACATTCACGTAGTATCATTCATCAAAGTATTGTTCGTCAGACTCGCTGGCTATTTACCATGGGGATAGAGAACCACACACAGGCTCTGAACTATCCTTTAAGACCTCAGTCCTACTGTGGCTTGCGAAAGTATTCACCCCCCCTTGGCATTTTTCCTATTTTGTTGCCTTACAACCTGGAATTAAAATGGATTTTTGGGGGGTTTGTAACATTTGATTTACTCAACATGCCTACGACTTTGAAGATGCAAAATATTTTTTCTTATGAAACAAACAAGAAATAAGACCAAAAAAAAACAGAAAACTTGAGCGTGCATAACTATTCACTCCCCCAAAATCAATACTTTGTAGAGCCACCTTTTGCAGCAATTACAGCTGCAAGTCTCTTGGGGTATGTCTCTATAAGCTTGGCACATCTAGCCACTGGGATTTTTGCCCATTCTTCAAGGCAAAACTGCTCCAGCTCCTTCGAGTTGGATGGGTTCCGCTGGTGTACAGCAATCTTTAAGTCATACCACAGATTCTCAATTGGATTGAGGTCTGGGCTTTGACTAGGCCATTCCAAGACATGTAAATGTTTCCACTCAAGTGTTGCTATAGCAGTATGCTTAGGGTCATTGTCCTGCTGGAAGGTGAACCTCCGTCCCAGTCTCAAATCTCTAGAAGACTGAAACAGGTGTCACGTCTCCTCCCGTTGCTCCCCTCTGGCGCTCTGATTCGCCGGTCTACTGAGCCTCCAGCGCACCTGCATCTCATAATCTCATCACCACCCCTATTTAGCCCTGGACTGTTCTGTAATATGTTGTGTGTGATTGTTTTTGCTTTGTGTCATGTACTCTCTCTTTGTTAATTCTCTTTGTCATTGTTTGAGTAAACCTTGACAATGTTAATTCCTGCGTCTGCGTCCTGCCTCTATGTATCCTCAGTACTCGTCACAACAGGTTTCCGTCAAGAATTTCCCTATTTTAGCGTCATCCATCATTCCTTCAATTCTGACCAGTTTCCCAGTCCCTGCCGATGGAAAACATCCCCACAGCATGATGCTGCCACCACCATTCTTCACTGTGGGGATGGAGTTCTCGGGGTGATGAGAGGTGTTGCATTTGCACCAGACATAGCATTTCCCTTGATGGCCAAAAAGCTAAATTTTAGTCTCATCTGACAAGAGTTTGGGGAGTCTCCCACATGGCTTTTGGCGAACACCAAACGTGTTTGCTTATTTTTTTTCTTTAACCAATGGCTTTTTTCTGGCCACTCTTCCGTAAAGCCCAGCTCTGTGGAGTGTACAGCTTAAAGTGGACAGATACTCCAATCTCCACTGTGGAGCTTTGCAGCTCCTTCAGGGTTATCTTTGGTCTCTTTGTTGCCTCTCTGATTAATGCCCTCCTTGCCTGGTCCGTGAGTTTTGGTGGGCGGCCTTCTCTTGGCAGGTTTGTTGTGGTGCCATGTTCTTTCCATTTTTTTATAATGGATTTAATGGGGCTCCGTGGGATGTTCAAAGTTTCGGATATTTCTTTATAACCCAACCATGATCTGTGCTTCTCCACAACTTTGTCCCTGACCTGTTTGGATAGCTCCTTGGTCTTCATGGTGCCGCTTGCTTGGTGGTGCCCCTTGCTTAGTGGTGTTGCAGACTCTGTTGCCTTTCAGAACAGGTGTATATATACTGAGATCATGTGACACTTAGATTGCACACAGGTGGACTTTATTTAACTAATTATGTGACTTCTGAAGGTAATTGATTGCACTAGATCTTATTTAGGGGCTTCATAGCAAGGGGGTGAATACATATGCACGCACCACTTTTCCGTTATTTATTTTAAAAAATCATTTCACTTCACCAATTTGGACTATTTTGTGTATGTCCGTTACATGAAATCCAAATAAAAATCCATTTAAATTACAGGTTGTAATGCAATAAAACAGGAAAAACGCCAAGGGGGATGAATACTTTTGCAAGGCACTGTACCTATAGGTTAAGGCAAATTTGCTATTTTGGTATACCCCAGTATATTTCCTGAAGGAGAAAGCCTCCACTTCTATGTCAAAGATAATTAAACAAAAACACTATAGTAAATACTACAGTAATGTCCACAAAAAACTACAGTAAATACTACAGTCTGCAAAAACACTACAGTAAATACTACAGCATACTACAATCCGCAAAAACACTACATTAATTATTATAGTATAAACTACAGATGTATTTTACTACAGTATTTATACTATAGTTAAGTGTAAATACTACAGTATACTACAGTAAATACCACAGTACATATTGTAGTCCGCAAAAACTCAGTGAATACTACAGTAAAGTCTGCAAAAGCAATATAGTGAATACTATAGTAGTTATGCCATAGTATACTATAGTATTTTTTTGTGTGGGATATGGGTAGAGTGTCTAAACATAACATACTGTACTGGTTGTTAGACAGCTATGCACGTTGTTTATCTGGCTTAAAGACTGAGCACAGTAGATCTGAATTAGATGGTTAATTTGGTGTGATATGTATTCTCTTGATAAGAGATAATAGTCCTTGTAATTAATAGCACTGGTCTGATATTGGCCTCTAGTGGTTTCATTGAATATGAGTAAGGTCATCTATTTAGTACTTGAGTTACTTTACATCCCCCCAGTGGTGGAAAAAGTACCCAATATTGTCATACTTGCATAAAAGTAGACTCATACATATGATGTAGATGCAGAAAGTAAACAGCATAGTGGGTCAATTTCTGCAACTAAGAGCGCTGAAGTGCGAGGCTCAACTTCTCCGCTGTTTTGGTGCCCTGGCTACCATGCTGTACAGAGCGTGAAGCGAACTCGTTCACATGCACAGATATTGTGTGAGACCGAAATGTTGCGTCTTGGTTATCTAAATATCTCCGGTGCTGCTTGTGACAACATCATTTCGCTGAGTCTACCTTTAATACAGTATGACTCAAGTAAAGGTGAAAGTCACCCAGTAAAATACTACTTGAGTAAAAGTGTAAAGTATTTGGTTTTTAATATACTAAAGTATCAAAAGTGAAAGTAAATGCTATAAATAATTTCAAATTCTTTATATTAAGAATACCAGATGGCACAATTTTCTTGTTTTTCAAATTTACGGATAGCCAGGGGCACACCTCCAACCACTCCAACCACGTGTTTTCTTGACAAGTGCATGAATTGGAAAATGTTCCTGTCCCGCTAAGCATTCAAAATTTAGCAAGTACTTTTGGGTGTCAGGGAAAATTAAAAAAAGTTCATATTGGGAGTAAAAAGTTAACATTTTCTTTAGGAATGTAGTGGAGTAAAAGTTGTCAAAAATAAAGTACAGATACCCCCAAAAATGACTTAAGTAGTACTTCAAAGTATTTTTGCTTAGTTATTTTACGCCATTGGATCCCCCTTAGTATAACTCCTTTCAAAAAGTCCTTACTGCAAAATCCAAACGTATAAAAAAATATAAAAATACATTTCTGCATGTAAAAATTAATTCATAGGGGCAACCCGGGAGAGTAATTAGTAATTAGTAAAAACAACTATAGTCAGTGATTATTGACAGGAAAATGTATTTTCCCACAGAAGGCACGCAGCACCTTGTTGCGGATCTCATTGGTGTTGAGGCTGTAGATGAGTGTGTTGAGGATGGGCGGGAACACCAGGATGGACACGCCCATTGAGTGGCACTGGTAGGGCGACACATGGCTAAGGCGATGCGACAGCACGGAGTAGAGCGTGGTCAGCTTAAATAACACAAACACTACCAGGAGAGTTCCACAGGTATGCAGGGCCTTGCTCCGCTCTTCCGCCTGCCTGAAGGGAGAGGAGGACAGATGAGATGAAACGTTCACTTTGTAATACAACAGAATTGGTTCTCAATTAACTTTAAATAAAGTTGAAACAAAAGGAAATACATGTCCAATTGTTTTTGCTATTCTGTTTGGTTTGTCGCCAGCTGATTATTTTGGTAAATCTGCAAAGAACACTGACACATACAGCCTAACGATCAACCTCCCATT